>NC_142462.1:20350067-20653097 GCF_049115385.1 Moschus berezovskii | reverse complement strand
AAAGTTTGCTTACATTCTTCTGTAATATCTTCTGGAAAATACCAAAGAAACTTTTTGGCCAACCCAATACATCTCTGTACTTCCGTTTTCTCACTTTAAAATGGGGTTGATTGATTAACTAAGTAATACACACATTAAAGGTTTGCCCAGTACCATGTATAAACAAGGCCTCATTAAAATATCAGCAAATCTTACAGTAAAGGCTATAAAATTGACTTAATTCTTCACTGTCTATTTAGCTGAAATGTTTATTTAATTTTTAAGTTCCAAAATCCCATGAGGAAAAGGCTAATGTGACAGTAAAAACCTTTGTACCTGTGGCACATTATCCGTAAGAAAGTTAAATGGAATGGAATTACCCCAAAATCAAAGGGTAAAATTGTCAGAAATAAACACCATTGATTCCAATTAACTCTAGATGTTTGTTTAGCTGGCCCCACTGTTCACTCGGTCACTTTATGTTGCCATCACCTCATCAAATCCTTTCCAGAATATCACTGCTGCTGCTGCTGCTAAGTCACTTCAGTCATGTCTGACTCTGTGCGACCCCACAGATGGCAACCCACCAGGCTCCCCTGTCCCTGGGATTCTCCAGGCAAGAACACTGGAGTGGGTTGCCATTTCCTTCTCCAATACATGAAAGTGAAAAGTGAAAGTGAAGTCACTCAGTCGTATCCAACTTCACGACCCCATGGACTGCAGCCTACCAGGTTCCTCCACCCATGGGATTTCCCACTAGTTAAATTTATTTACCACTGTATATCCCAGGGGCATTTCAGGGCCTCATACACTGAAACTTCATTTTTTTACACCCTTCTTATTCCTGAGAAGATATGGTTCTCGTCTTTCAGAATTGGGATAACTGAAGTCTGGCTTAAGTAATCTGGCTTAAGACAGTAGGACTCAGTAAGGAAATACCCAACTAGCAATTGGACAATAATTAGCAACTGGATAATCTGGCCCAGGGTCTAGGTCTTCCTAGGGTGCTACACTCGGGCTCATCTTTTAACTTTTCTGAGTCTCAGTGTCATTATTTATAAAATGTGAGTAAAAGTCTCTGCTCCTTTTAAATCTTATAGCTATAAACGGCGTTGTATACCTGAAAATGTAAGGCAAGTATTAAATCTTACATCTAAGTACCTCACACTCATCGCTTCTCTCTTCAAAAGAACCTCTTTTGAAACATTGCCAGGACATAAACAAATATCGCCACAGTTTGCTTTGGAGGGATCTTTTCTTAAATGGATCAAAGATCAGTTCTCCAAGTATAATCTAGCATGATTGTATTGACTTAGCAAATGAAGAAACTGGAATGCAGAGGTGCTGTAACTTGCCCTGATTTTACACAGCAGACTAGTGTGTGGTTTCTATACCAAGAAACCCAGCCTAAGTCCTTCTGTTCAGTGCACTGACCACAGAATGAGGAGGCCTTTGTATTTTTTTACAGTTCAATTTGAAAGCCTTCACTGTTTATTAACTGACCAGATACAAAAATAATCATGGTAGATAACTTAGTTCATGCCTCTAATAAGCCTATTGATCAGCTTGTCCCTGTTGCCAGTATCTCCAACTTAAAGAAGATACATGATCTTTTTCTTCATTCCATCTTCTAGAAAAGACAATTTGAAGGGCCACAGGAAGTTGTTTGTTTCTTTGAAACATTTTTTAAGAGTATTGATCTCATGAATCAGATCCTTATGCCATATTTGCCTAGAGATCAAGCAATCAGCATGTTATCAGGGCAATTCACTTCTTATTGATTTGGTCATAACAACACTTAAAGATCAGTTCATTTACGGACTTCAGTTTTGGATACCCCCATGCAATGTATGGTTCCAGAATTCTCAGCATGTTATTTTTTTTTTATTATTTCTAAAAAAGAATTTTATTAAAAAAGCACAAATGCAGAGAAATGAACAGAGGAAAATTTATGCGTCGAACCTGGACTGGTCACTTATGATAATATACATGCTACAATTCCATTCTCTCCAATCATTCCACCTTCACCCTCTCCCACAGAGTCCCAAAGACTGTTCTAAATGCCTATGTCTCTTTTGCAGTCTCTTATACAGGGTTCAGATTACCATTTTTCTAAATTCCATATATATGCGTTAATATACGGTATTGATGTTCTTCTTTCTGGCTTACTTCACTCTGTATAATTGGCTCCAATTTCATCCACCTCATTAAAACTGATTCAAATGCATTCTTTTTGATGGCTGAGAAATACTCCATTGTGTATATGTACCAAAGCTTTCTTATCCATTCATCTGCAGATGGACATCTAGGTTGCTTCCATGTCCTGGCTATTATAAACAGTGCTGCAATGAACATTGGAGTACATGTGTCTCTTTCAATTCTGGTTTCCTCGGTGTGTATGCCCAGGAGTGCGATCGCTGGATCATATGGCAGTTCTATTTCCAGTTTTCTGAGGAATCTCCACACTGTTCTCCATAGTGGCTGTACTAGTTTGCATTCCCACCAACAGTGTAAGAGGGTTCCCTTCTCTCCACACCCTCTCCAGCACTTATTGCATGTAGACTTTTGGATGGCAGCCATTCTGACTGGTGTGAAATGGTATCTCATTGTGGTTTTGATTTGCATTTCTCTGATGATGAGGGATGTTGAGCATTTTTTCATGTGTTTGTTAGCCATCTTTATGTCTTCTTTGGAGAAATGTCTGTTTAGTTCTTTGGCCCATTTTTTGATTGGGTCACTTAGTTTTCTGGAATTAAGCTGCAGGAGCTGCTTGTATAATTTGGAGATTAATCCTTTATCAGTTGCTTCATTTGCTATTATTTTCTCCCATTCTGAAGGCTGTCTTCTCACCTTGCTTAGAGTTTCCTTTGCTGTGCAGAAGCTTTTGATTTTAATTAGGTCCCATTTGTTTATTTTTGCTTTTATTTCCAATATTCTGGGAGGTGGGTCTTGGAGGATCCTGCTGTGATTTATGTCGGAGAGTGTTTTGCCTACGTTCTCCTCTAGGAGTTTTATAGTTTCTGGTCTTACATTTAGATCTTTAATCCATTTTGAGTTTATTTTGGTGTATGGTGTTAGGAAGTGTTCTAGTTTCATTCTTTTACAAGTGGCTGACCAGTTTTCCCAGCACCACTTGTTAAAGAGACTGTCTTTTCTCCATTTTATATTCTTGCCTCCTTTGTCGAAGATAAGGTGTCCATAGGAGCGTGGGTTTATCTCTGGGCTTTCTATTTTGTTCCATTGATCTATATTTCTGTCTTTATGCCAGTACCATACTGTCTTGATGATTGTGGCTTTGTAATAGAGCCTGAAGTCCGGCAGGTTAATTCCCCCAGTTCCATTCTTCTTCCTCAAGATTGCTTTGGCTATTCGAGGTTTTTTGTATTTCCATACAAATTGTGAGATTATTTGTTCTAGTTCTGTGAAAAATATTGTTGGTAGCTTGATAGGGATTGCATTGAATGTATAAATTACTTTGGGTAGTATACTCATTTTTACAATATTTATTCTTCCAATCCACGAACACGGTATATTTCTCCATCTATTTGTGTCCTCTTTGATTACTTTCACTAGTGTTTTATAGTTTTCTATGTACAAGTCTTTTGTTTCCTTAGGTAGATATATTCCTAAGTATTTAATTCTTTTCATTGCAACAGTGAATGGAATAGTTTCCTTAATTGCTCTTTCTATTTTCTCATTATTAGTGTATAGGAATGCAAGGGATTTCTGTGTGTTGATTTTATATCCTGCAACTTTGCTGTAATCATTGATTAGCTCTAATAGTTTTCTGGTAGAGTCTTTAGGGTTTTCTGTGTAGAGGATCATGTCATCAGCGAACAGTGAAAGCTTTACTTCTTCTTTTCCAATTTGTATTCCTTTTATGTCTTTTTCTGCTCTGATTGCTGTGGCCAAAACTTCCAGAACTATGTTGAATAGTAGTGGTGAGAGTGGGCACCCTTGTCTTGTTCCTGACTTTAGGGGAAATGCTTTCAGTTTTTCACCATTGAGGATAATGTTTGCTGTGGGTTTGTCATATATAGCTTTTATTATGTTGAGGTATGTCCCTTCAATTCCCACTTTCTGGAGAGTTTTTATCAAAAATGGATGTTGAATTTTGTCGAAGGCTTTCTCTGCATCTATTGAGATAATCATATGATTTTTATTTTTCAGTTTGTTAATGTGGTGTATTACGTTGATTGATTTGCGTATATTGAAGAATCCTTGCATTCCTGGGATAAAGTCCACTTGGTCATGATGTATGATCTTCTTAATGTGTTGTTGGATTCTGATTGCTAGAATTTTGTTAAGGATTTTTGCATCTATGTTCATCAGTGATATTGGCCTGTAGTTTTCTTTTTTTGTGGGGTCTTTACCAGGTTTAGGGATTAGGGTGATGGTGGCCTCATAGAATGAGTTTGGAAGTTTCCCTTCCTCAGCTGTTTTCTGGAAGAGTTTGAGTAGAATAGGTGTTAGCTCTTCTCTAAATTTTTGGTAGAATTCAGCTGTGAAGCCGTCTGGACCTGGGCTTTTGTTTGCTGGGAGATTTTTGATTACAGTTTCAATTTCCGTGCTTGTGATGGGTTTGTTCAGATTTTCTATTTCTTCCTGGTTCAGTTTTGGAAAGTTGTACTTTTCTAGGAATTTGTCTATTTCTTCCAGGTTATTCATTTTATTTCAGCATGTTATTTGAAACCTTGTTGAGCTTCACAAAGGTGCTGCTGAAGATCTGACAAATGCTAATAAGCCACAGCACCTTTTGATCCTCTGGGCTCACACCACTAATAACTCTGATCCTGATGACAAATGCCCATTTGGGTTCCACAGGTACATAGAAGTTGCCAGCTTTTCCTGCCATTCTAGACATTTGGATTTCAATTCTGTATATCTGCCTGTATTCCTTGTGATAGTGCTTAGCTGTTTCATAGATAAGAGTCCTCCTTGCCTGTTGAAGCACCTTTGGGGCAAACTTCTTTCTCAGGTACTTGATCTTAAGCTCTGAAAAATTCTTTTGCTTTTTCTTAAGGGTTTCTGGCCCTGGTGGCTCAGACAGTAAAGAATCTGCCTGCAATGCAGGAGACCTGGGTCTGATCTCTGGGTCAGGAAGATATCCTAGAGAAGGGAATGGCAACCCACTTCAGTATTCTTGCCTGGAGAATGCCATGGACAGAGGAGCCTGGTGGGCTACAGTCCATGGGATCACAAAGAGTCAGGCATGAGTGAGCGACTAACAGTTTCATTTCTGGCATACCAGGAACCTTGTTTTTCTTTTCTGCACCCTCCATAGCTGCAGTCAGAAAAGAGCGAGGCCTTTGTAGTTTATGTGTAAATAAATAAATCCAGAAGTAATGAGCTGACACAAATAGGCCACTTGTTTTTCCAGAACTGGATATCTTGAATATTCAAACTGAAGATACATGATTTAGTAAATGGAAAAATATGGAGAATTTACATTTATTGTGGGCAGCATCGACGATATGGAGCTTTTGTAAATGTTTCCCTGAAGGAAGAATCTCTGGAAAACTTGTGTTGAAATGCATACAAATTTGGTGGAACCTTGTTTGCCCTTGCCTTTTTTTTTTATTGCAGAGGACATTCATGCTATGATTGAGGTTGTGTCTATCATGGGAATCCTAGAAGGTCCTTTACTGTCTGTCACAGACAAATAAAAGCAGCAGCAGCTAAGAGGACATAGGAAAAATGCCAGCAGTTACCCTAGAGCAGTGGTCAGTAAGTAGCATCTCACAGCCCAGATAGAATGTTTTGGTATGTGAGCCTCTGGTAGACCTGTAAGCATTGCTAGTTTAAATGAAGAGTTGATTTTTCTCTTTAAATAACAGCAGGGGCAAACAATTAATTTATTGATTGACTAATGGTGTATATTCAGCTCTGTTCAGAGAGAATCAGTCCCGTTTAATGAGAGACTCTGCCTTCATTAAATTAATCAAGTCATTACTAAGTAAATACGTGGCTAGATTTCATAGAATTTGTACCTCATAATAAAGACTAAGTTAACATTTCCCTGAAACAAGCACTTAGAAATTGAGAAAAACTGAGTTATAATTTTTCCCTGAAGTCAAAAATGACTAGTCTCCAAGAAGAACATGAAATGATACTTGGAGCATGATACTGTGCATAGAAAATCTTAAAGACAGTACAAGAAAACTATTAGAATTCATCAATGAGTTTGGTAAATTTGCAGAATACAAAATTAATGTACAGAAATTTGTTGCATTTCTATATGTGACAACAAACCATCAGCCAGAAATTAAGGAAAAAATCCCTTTCACCATTCCATCAAAAAGAATAAAATACATAGGGAAAAAAAATCTACCTAAGAAGGCAAAAGATCTCTACTCTGAAGACTGTAAAACATCAATGAAAGAACTTGAAGACAGCACAAATGAAGGAAAGATATACTATATTATTGGACTGGAAGAATCAGTACTGTTAAAATGACCATACTACCAAGGCAATCTCAGATTCAATACAATACCTATCAAGTTATCAATGGCATTTTTCACAGAACTAAAACAAAAAATATTAAAATTTGTATAGACACTCAGTTCAGTTCAGTCGCTCAGTCGTGTCCGACTCTCCACGACCCCATGAATCACAGCACGCCAGGCCTCCCTGTCCATCACCAACTCCCGGAGTTCACTCAAACCCATGTCCACAGAGTTGGTGATGCCATCCAGCCATCTCATTCTCCGTCATCCCCTTCTCCTCCCGCCCCCAACCTTTCCCAGCATCAGAGTCTTTTCCAGTGAGTCAACTCATCGCATGAGGTGGCCAAAGTATTGCAGCTTCAGCTTTAGCATCAGTCCTTCCAATGAACACCCAGGATCGATCTCCCTTAGACATTCAGAAGACCCCAAATTGCCAAAGCAACCTCAAGAAATAAAAATAGGGCTGGACAAATCATGCTCCCCAACTGCAGACTATATTATAAAACTACAGTAATCAAAACAATATGGAAAGAAAGTATAGAACAGGATAGAAAATCCAGAAATAAACCCACCCACTTACCATCAATTAATCTATGACAAAGGAGACAGGAATATACAATGGAGAAAAGATGATCTCTTCAATAAGAGAAGAGAAAACTGGTTCTGGGAAAACTGAACAGCAGCATGTAAAAGAATAAAATTAGAACATATTCTAATACCATGTAAAAAAGTAAACTCAAAATAGATTAAAGACCTAAATGCAAGATGGGATACTATAAAACTACTAGAGGAGAACATAGGCAGAACTCTCTTTGACATAAATCATAGAACTATTTGTTTGGATGTGTTTCCTAGAGTAATGGAAAAAAACAGCAAACAAATGGGACATAACTAAGCTTAAAAGCATTTGCATAGCAAAGGAAACCCAAAGCAAAACAAGGAGACAACCTATAGAATGGGAGAAAATATTTGCAAATGATGTGGCTGACAAGAGGTTCATTTCCAAAATATATAAACAGCTCATACAGCTCAATATCATAAAAACAACCTAATTTTAAAAATGGACAGAAGACCAGACTAGACATTTCTCTAAATAAAACATACAGATGGTCAAGAGGCACATGAAAAGATACTCAACATCCACAAATAATAAACGCAGAAGAGAGGATGGAGAAGAGCAAACCCTCCTACACTACTGATGGGAATGTAAATTGCTACAGCCACTGTGGAGAACAGTATGGAGTTTCCCTAAAATACTAAAAATAGAGTTACCATGTGATATAGCAATCCCACTCCTGGGCATATATCTGGAAAAGGTAAAAACTCTAATTCAAAAAGACACATGCACCCAAATGTTCATAGCAGCACAGCACTATTTATAATAGCTAAGATATGGGAACAACCTAAATGCTCATCAACAGATGTATGGATAAAGAAGATGTTCTGTACACACACACACACACAAACACACAAAATGGAATATTACTCAGCCATTAAAAAGAATGAAATAATCCATTTGCAGCAACAGGGATGGGCTTAGGGATTATCGCACTAAGTAAAGTAAGTCAGAGAAAGACAAATACCTCATGGTATCATTCATGTGGTATCATTTATATGTGTAATCTAAATTACAAAAATAGAAATAGACTCACAGACATAGAAAACAAATATATGGTTACCAAAGTGGGGGATGCATTAGGAATTTGAGATTAGCAGATACACACTACTTACTATATAAAATGTAGGTGCCTATCACCATAAGTTTAAAGAAAATCACTGCTTCCAAACCTCTTGCTGCTTCCCGTAATTTTTGGCTTGTTTTGTTTTCATTTTCATTTGTCTTAATATATTTTTTAATTAATTTATTTTATTTGGAGGCTAATTTTTGGTGGTTTTCACCATACATTGATAGGAATCAGCCATGGGTGTACATGTGTCCCCCATCCCCAACCCCCCTCCCTCCTCCCTCCCCATCCCATCCCTCTGGGTCATCCCAGTGCACAGGTTTGGAGGGCCCTGTTTCATGCATTGAACTTTGACTGGGCATCCATTTCGCATATGGTAATATACATGTTTCAGTGCTGTTCTCTCAAATCATCCCACACTTGCCTTCTCCCACAGAGTCGAACAGTCTGTTCTTTGTATCTGTGTCTCTTTTGTTGTTTTGCATACACGGTCATCATTACCATCTTTCTAAATTCCGTATATATGCCTTAATATACTGCATTGGTGTTTTTCTTTCTGAATTACTTCACTCTGTATAATAGGCTCCAGTTTCATCCAACTCATTAAAACTCATTCAAATGCATTTTTTATAATAGCTGAGTAATAGTCCATTGTGTATATGTATCACAACTTTCTTATCCATTCACCTGCTGATGGACATCTAGGTTGCTTCCATGTCCTGGCTATTGTAAACAGTGCTGCGATGAACACTGGGGTACACGTGTCCCTTTCAGTTCTGGTTTCCTCGGTGTGTATGCCCAGCAGTGGGATTGCTGGGTCATATGGCAGTTCTATTTCCAGTTTTTAAGGAGTCTCCACACTGTTCTCCATAGTGGTTGTACTACTTTGCATTCCCACCAACCGTGTAACAGGGTTCCCTTTTCTCCACACCCTCTCCAGCATTTATTGTTTGTAGACATTTTGTTGACAGCCATTCTGACTGGTGTGAGATGGTACCTCATTGTGGTTTTGATTTGCATTTCTCTGATAATGACTGATGTTGAACATCTTTTCATGTGTTCGTTAGCCATCTGTATGTCTTCTTTGAGAAATGTCTGTTTAGTTCTTTGGCTCATTTATCAATTGGGTCATTTGTTTTTCTGGTATTGAGCTGAATGAGCTGCTTGTACACTTTTGAGATTAATTCCTTGTCAGTTCTTTTGTTTGCTATTATTTTCTCCCATTCTGAAGGCTGTCTTTTCACCTTACTTATAATTTCCTTCATTGTGCAAAAGCTTAATTAGGTCCCACTTGTTTATTTTTGCTTTTATTTCCATTATTCTGGGAGGTGGGTCATAGAGGATCTTGCTGTGATTTATGTCAGAGTGTTCTGCCTATGTTTTCCTTTAGGAGTTTCATAGTTTCTGGTCTTACATTTGGATCTTTAATCCATTTTTAGTTTATTTTTGTGTACGGTGTTAAAGAGTGTTCTCAGTTCAGTTCAGTCACTCAGTCGTGTCCGACTCTTTGTGACCCCATGAATCACAATGCGCCAGGCCTCCCTGTCCATCACCAACTCCCGGAGTTCACTCAAACCCATGTCCACAGAGTCGGTGATGCCATCCAGCCATCTCATTCTCTGTTGTCCCCTTCTCCTCCTGCCCCCAATCCCTCCCAGCATCAGAGTCTTTTCCAGTGAGTCGCATGAGGTGGCCAAAGTATTGCAGTTTCAGTTTAACATCAGTCCTTCCAATGAACACCCAGGATTGATCTCCTTTAGAATGGACTGGTTGGATCTCCTTGCAGTCCAAGGGACTCTCAAGAGTCTTCTCCAGCACCACAGTTCAAAAGCATCAATTCTTCGGCGATCAGCTTTCTTCACAGTCCAACTCTCACATCCATACATGACCACTGGAAAAACCATAGTCTTGACTAGACGGGCTTTTGTTGTAGTTTCCTTTTTTTACACGTGGTTGACCAGTTTCCCCAGCACCACTTGTTAAAGAGATTGTCTTTTCTCCATCGTATACTTTTGCCTCCTTTGTCAAAGATAAGGTGTCCATAGGTGCATGGATTCATTTCTGGGCTTTCTATTTTGTCCCTTTGATCTATATTTCTGTCTTTGTGCCAGTGCCATTCTGTCTTAGTGACTGGAGCTTTGTAGTATAGTCTGAAGTCAGGCAGGGATTCCTCCAGTTCCAATCCTCTTTCTCAAGATTGCTTTGATTATTTGAGGTTTTTGTGTTTCCTTACAAATTGTGAAATTATTTGTTCTAGTTCTGTGAAAAATATTGTTGGTAGCTTGATAGGGATTTGCATTGAATCTCTAGATTGCTTTGGGTAGTATACTCATTTTCATTATATTGATTCTTCTGATCCATGAACATGGTATATTCCTCCATCTATTTGTGTCATCTTTTTTTTATTTCTTTCATCAGTGTTTTATAGTTTTCTATATATAGGTCTTTTGTTTCTTTATGTAAATTTATTCCTAAGTATTTTATTCTTCTCATCACAATAGTGAATGGGATTGTTTACTTAATTTCTCTTGCTGCCTTCTCATTGTTAGTGCTTAGGAATTCAAGGGATTTCTGTGTGTTGATTTTATATCCTGCTGCTACTATATTCTTTGATTAGCTCTAGTAATTTTCTGGTGGTGTCTTTAGGGTTATCTATGTAGAGGATCATGCAATCTGCAAACATTGAGAGTTTTACTTCTTCTTTTCCAATCTGGATTCCTTTTCTTTCGTTTTCTTCTCTGATTTCTGTGGCCAAAACTTCCAAAACTATGTTGAATAGTAGTGGTGAAAGTGGGCACCCTTGTATTGTTCCTGACTTTAGGGGAAACGCTTTCAATTTTTTGCCATTGAGGATAATGTATGCTGTGGGTTTGTCATATATGACTTTTATTATGTTGAGGTATGTTCCTTCTATGCCTGCTTTCTGGAGAGTTTTTATCATAAATCGGTGTTGAATTTTGTCAAGGGCTTTCTCTGCATCTATTGAGATAGTCATGTAGATTTTATCTTTCAATATGTTAATGTGGTGTATCACATTGATTGATTTGCAAATATTGAAGAATCCTTGCATCCCTGGGATAAAGCCCACTTGGTCATGATGTATGATCTTTTTATTTATTTATTTCTCTTTATGAATCACTTTATTTTTTATTTTATTTTTTAAAATTTATTTTATTGGAGGCAAATTACCTTACACTAATATATTGGTTGGTTTTGCCATACATTGATATGAATCCGCCCTGGGTGTACATGTGTTCCCTTTCTTAAACCCCCCTCCCACCTCCCTCTTCCCCATATCATCTCTCCAGGTCATCTCCATGCACCAGCCCCAAGCATCCTGTATCATGCGTCGAACCTGGACTGGTCACTTATGATAATATACAAGCTACAATGCCGTTCTCCCCAATCATCCCACCTTCACCCTCTCCCACAGAGTCCCAAAGACTGTTCTATATATCTATGTCTCTTTTGCAGTCTCGTATACAGGGTTAAGGTTACCATCTTTCTAAATTCCATATATATGCGTTAGTATACTGTATTGATGTTTTTCTTTCTGGCTTACTTCACTCTGTATAATTGGCTCCAATTTCATCCACCTCATTAAAACTGATTCAAATGCATTCTTTTTGATGGCTGAAAAATACTCCATTGTGTATATGTACCAAAGCTTTCTTATCCATTCATCTGCAGATGGACATCTAGGTTGCTTCCATGTCCTGGCTATTATAAACAGTGCTGCAATGAACATTGGAGTACATATGTGTCTTTCAATTCTGGTTTCCTTGGTGTGTATGCCCAGGAGTGTGATTGCTGGATCATATGGCAGTTCTATTTCCAGTTTTTTGAGGAATCTCCACACTGTTCTCCATAATGGCTGTACTAGTTTGCATTCCCACCAACAGTGTAAGAGGGTTCCCTTTTCTCCACACCCTCTCCAGCGTTTATTGCATGTAGACTTTTGGATAGCAGCCATTCTGACTGGTGTGAAATGGTATCTCATTGCGGTTTTGATTTGCATCTCTCTGATTATGAGGGATGTTGAGCATTTTTTCATGTGTTTGTTAGCCATCTTTATGTCTTCTTTGGAGAAATGTCTGTTTAGTTCTTTGGCCCATTTTTTTGATTGGGTCACTTATTTTTCTGGAATTGAGCTGCAGGAGCTGCTTGTATATTTTGGAGATTAATCCTTTATCAGTTGCTTCATTTGCTATTATTTTCTCCCATTCTGCAGGCTGTCTTTTCACCTTGCTTAGAGTTTACTTTGCTGTGCAGAAGCTTTTAATTTTAATTAGGTTCCATTTGCTTAATTTTGCTTTTATTTCCAATATTCTGGGAGGTGGGTCTTGGAGGATCCTGCTGTGATTTATGTCGGAGAGTGTTTTGCCTATGTTCTCCTCTAGGAGTTTTATAGAATCCGGTCTTACATTTAGCTCTCTAATCCATTTTGAGTTTATTTTGGTGTATGGTGTTAGGAAGTGTTCCAGTTTCATTCTTTTACAAGTGGCTGACCAGTTTTCCCAGCACCACTTGTTAAAGAGACTGTCTTTTGTCCATTTTATATGCTTGCCTCCTTTGTCGAAAATAAGGTGTCCATAGGTGCGTGGATTTATCTCTGGGCTTTCTATTTTGTTCCATTGATCTATATTTCTCTTTATGCCAGTACCATACTGTCTTGATGACTGTGGCTTTGTAGTAGAGCCTGAAGTCTGGCAGGTTAATTCCTCCAGTTCCATTCTTCTTCTTCAAGATTGCTTTGGCTATTCGAGGTTTTTTGTATTTCCATACAAATTGTGAGATTATTTGTTCTAGTTCTGTGAAAAATATCGTTGGTAGCTTGATAGGGATTGCATTGAATGTATAAATTACTTTGGGTAGTATACTCATTTTAACAATATTTATTCTTCCAATCCACGAACACGGTATATTTCTCCATCTATTAGTGTCCTCTTTGATTACTTTCACTAGTGTTTTATAGTTTTCTATGTACAAGTCTTTTGTTTCCTTAGGTAGATATATTCCTAAGTATTTAATTCTTTTCATTGCAACAGTGAATGGAATAGTTTCCTTAATTGCTCTTTCTATTTTCTCATTATTAGTGTATAGTGTACACTATTAGTGTATAGGAATGCAAGGGATTTCTGTGTGTTGATTTTATATCCTGCAATTCATTGATTGGCTCTAGTAGTTTTCTGGTAGAGTCTTAAGGGTTTTCTGTGTAGAGGATCACATCATCAGCGAACAGTGAAAGTTTTACTTCTTCTTTTCCAATTTGTATTTCTTTTATGTCTTTTTCTGCTCTGATTGCTGTAGCCAAAACTTCCAGAACTATGTTGAATAGTAGTGGTGAGAGTGGGCACCCTTGTCTTGTTCCTGACTTTAGGGGAAATGCTTTCAGTTTTTCACCTTTGAGGATAATGTTTGCTGTAGGTTTGTCATATATAGCTTTTATTATGTTGAGATATGTCCCTTCTATTCCCACTTTCTGGAGGGTTTTTTATCATAAATGGATGTTGTATTTTGTCAAAGGCTTTCTCTGCATCTATTGAGATAATCATATGATTTTTAGTTTTCAGTTTGTTAATGTTGATTGTTTTGTGGATATTGAAGAATCCTTGCATTCCTGGGATAAATCCACTTGGTCATGATGTATGATCTTCTTAATGTGTTGTTGGATTCTGATTGCTAGAATTTTGTTAAGGATTTTTGCATCTATGTTCATCAATGATACTGGCCTGTAATTTTCTTTTTTTGTGGGATCTTTACCAGGTTTTGGGACTAGGGTGATGGTGGCCTCATAGAATGAGTTTGCAAGTTTCCCTTCCTCAGCAATTTTCTGGAAGAGTTTAAGTAGATAGGTGTTAGCTCTTCTCTAAATTTTTGGTAGAATTCAGCTGTGAAGCCGTCTGGACCTGGGCTTTTGTTTGCTGGAAGATTTCCGATTACTTCCTGTAGTTCCGTGCTTGTGATGGGTCTGTTCAGATTTTCTATTTCTTCCTGGTTCAGTTTTGGCAAGGTGTACTTTTCTAGGAATTTGTCCATTTCTTCCAAGTTATTCATTTTATTGCCATATAATTGCTGATAGTATTCTCTAATAATCCTTTGTATTTCTGTGTTGTCAGTTGTGATCTCTCCATTTTCATTTCTAATTTTATTGATTTGGTTCTTCTCCCTTTGTTTCTTGATGAGTCTGGCTAGTGGTTTGTCAATTTTATTTACCTTCTCAAAGAACCAGCTTTTGGCTTTGTTGATTTTTGCTATGGTCTCTTTTGTTTCTTTTGCATTTATCTCTGACCTAATTTTTACGATTTCTTTCCTTCTACTAACCCTGGGGTTCTTCATTTCTTCCTTTTCTAGTTGCTTTAGATGTAGAGTTAGGTTATTTAGTTGACTTTTTTCTTGTTTCTTGAGGTGTGCCTGTATTGCTATGAACTTCCCCCTTAGCACTGCTTTTACAGTGTCCCAATGGTGAGCAACTGAACTGAACTGAACTGAATGGTTTTGGGTTGTTGTATTTTCATTTTCATTCATTTCTATGCATATTTTGATTTCTCTTTTGATTTCTTCTATGATTTGTTCATTATTCAGCAGCGTGTTTTTCAGCCTCCATATATTGGCATTTTTAATAGTTTTACTCCTGTAATTGAGATCTAATCTTACTGCATTGTGGTCAGAAAAGATGTTTGGAATGATTTCAATTTTTTTGAATTTACCAAGGCTAGATTTATGGCCCAGGATGTGATCTATCCTGGAAAAGGTTCCGTGTGCGCTTGAGAAAAAGGTGAAATTCATTGTTTTGGGGTGAAATGTCCTATAGAGATCTATTAGGTCTAATTGGTCTATTGTATCATTTAAAGTTTGTGTTACCTTGTTAATTTTCTGTTAATCTATCCATAGATGTAAGTGGGGTATTAAAGTCTCCCACTATTATTGTGTTATTGTTAATTTCCCCTTTCATACTTATTAGTAATTGTCTTACATATTGCGGTGCTCCTATGTTGGGTGCATAAATATTTATAATTGTTATATCTTCTTTTTGGATTGATCCTTTGATCATTATGTAGTTTCCTTCTTTGTCTCTTTTCACAGCCTTTGTTTTAAAATCTATTTTATCTGATATGAGTATTGCTACTCCTGCTTTCTTTTGGTCTCTATTTGCGTGGAATATCTTTTTCTAGCCCTTCACTTTCAGTCTGTATGTGTCCCTCGATTTGAGGTGGGTCTCTTGTAGACAACATATATGGGGGTCTTGTTTTTGTATCCATTCAGCCAGCCTTTGTCGTTTTGTTGGGGCATTCAACCCATTTATGTTTAAGGTGATTATTGATAAGTATGATCCCGTTGCCATTTTCTTTATTGTTTTGGGTTCGAGTTTATATACCCTTTCTGTGTTTCCAGTCTAGAGAAGATCCTTTAGTATTTGTTGGAGAGCTGGTTTGGTGATGCTGAATTCTCTCAGCTTTTGCTTGTCTGTAAAGCTTTTGATTTCTCCTTCATATTTGAATAAGATCCTTGCTGGGTACAGTAATCTGGGTTGTAGGTTATTTTCTTTCATCACTTCAAGTATGTCTTGCCATTCCCTCCTGGCCTGAAGAGTTTCTGCTGAAAGATCAGCTGTTATCCTTATGGGAATCCCCTTGTGTGTTATTTGTTGTTTTTCCCTTGCAGCTTTTAATATTTGTTCTTTGTGTTTGATCTTTGTAAATTTGATTAATATGTGCCTTGGAGTATTTCGCCTTGGGTTTATCCTGTTAGGGACTCTCTGTGTTTCTTGGACTTGGGTGATTATTTCCCTCCCCATTTTAGGGAAATTTTCAACTATTATCTCCTCTAGTATTCTCTCATGGTCTTTATTTTTGTCTTCTTCTTCTGGGACTCCTATGATTCGAATGTTGGGGCGTTTAATATTTTCCCATATGTCTCTAATATTGTCCTCATTTCTTTTAATTCTTTTTTCTTTTTTCCTCTCTGTTTCATTTATTTCTACAATTCTATCTTCTAGCTCGCTTATCCTGTCTTCTGCCTCCGTTATTCTACTGTTGGTTCCCTCGAGAGTGTTTCTGATCTCATCTATTGCATTATTCATTGTATATTGACTCTTTTTTATTTCCTCTAATTCCTTATTAAGCATTTCTTGCATCTTCTCAATCCTTTTCTCCAGTTTATTTATCCGTAACTCCATTTTGCTTTCCAGATTTTGAATCATTTTCACAATTAAAATTCATAATTCTTTATTGGGTAGGTTCCCTATATCTTCCTCTTTTGTTTTTGTTGGTGGGCATTTATCCTGTTCCTTTACTTGTTGGGTATTTCTCTGCCTCTTCATCTTGCTTATATTGCTGTGTTCAGGGGTGGCCTTTCTGTCTTCTGGCAGTTTGTGGAGTTTTCTTTATTATGTAGTTACCTCGTTGTGTGTGGGGTTGGATGGGTGACTTGTCAAGGTTCCCTGGTTAAGGAAGCTTGTGTCAATGTTCTGGCGGGTGGAGCTGGATTTCTTCTCTCTGGAGTGCAATGAAGTGTCCAGTAATGAGTTTGAGATGTCAATGGGTTTGGAGTGGCTTTGGGCAGCCTGTATATTGAAGCTCAGTGCTATTCTCCTGTGTTGCTGGATAGTTTGTGTAGTAGTTCTTTCATTGAAACTTGTTGACCCTTGGGTGGTGCCTGGTTTCAGTGTATGTATGGAGGCATTTGATGGGTACCTATCAATTAATGTTCTCTGGAACAGGAGATCTCTGGTGTTCTCAGGATTTGGCCTTAAGCCTCTGCCTCTGGTTTTCAGTCTTATTCTTGCAGTAGGCTCAAGGCTTCTCCCTCTGTTACTTCCAAGGCAGTTCCTTCTGTTGAAATAGCTCTTCTGTTTTCTGGTCTCCTCAGTGTCTAATTCCCGTCCTGACACCAGGATACAGTGGTGGACACTTTTTTTTTTCCCCCGGCTCACCTGTTCAGTCCTGCTGTGGAGAGGGAGGAACGCAGCTAACAAATATCCCTGGCATCTGTGGGGAGTGCTCGCAGTGTCTCGGCTACACTGGGAATGCTCCCGCTTGAGGCATGTGTGCTTTCCCTGTTTATGCTGCTTAGGCTTTAGTTTGCTCTGCGGGGAGCTATCTGCGGCTGGCGCTGGGTTGCATGCACTTCCCAGGTCTGAGCGGCTCAAGTTCAGGTCCTGGGGTACTCAACAAAGGCGCAGACTTGGCTGGGCCTGTGTTTTGTGCCTTCCCTGGTCCTAGCAGCTCAGGTGACCAGGTGTTTGGCGAGCGCGGTTGCTGCAACTTATCGCCTTCCTGGTCCCTGCCGCTCGGTTTTCTGGGAGTACAACCGGCACACTTTCTCAGGCGGATATCGACCAGCCCGAACCCAAGAAGTCCTGGCCAGCAAGGAAGCCTGCCTGCAGCTTGGCACGGGAAGCCTCTCTGGGGCCGTGGCTGCCCCTGCCCCGGTGCTGGCTGCCCTCCCCGCCGGTGTCAGTGGGGGCTGGGGGAAGGGCCTCCCGCTGCTGGCTTGCTCCGCTCAGCGCCCCGTTCTGTGGGCGGGGCTGGTGGAGTCCTGGGTTGGGGCTTTTCGCAGACTTTTCCTAGCCTTTTCGCCTTTTGGTATCTTAAGTTCGAGCCCTCAGTTTGCCCTGGGGCGTTCAAGCCCAGTTCTCCCTCTAAGCACCACTGCCAGTTCTCCCTCTAAGCACCACTGCTGTCGCCTCCCTGCCCAGCCCCTGCCTGCTAGTGAGGGGCACGGGCGTCTGCACTGCTTCTCCGCTGAGAGTTTCCTCTGGGCACTTAGTCTGTGAGTTTTAATTATTTATGTCTTTTGTCTCCCAGTTATGTGGCCCTCTGAGATTCCACTCGCCAGTGTTTCCAGGTGTTTGGAAACTTCTCTCTTTTTTTTTTTAAGCCTCCCTTCCCGGGAGGGAGCTCTGTCCCTCCCTCTTTTGTCTCTCTTTTTATCTTTTTATCTATTTCCTACCTCCTTTCTAGACTATGGGCTGCTCTTCTGATGTCCTCTGCTGGTATTCACAAGTTGTTTTGTGGGATTTACTCAGCGTTCAAATGTTCTTTTGTTGATTTTGTGGGGGAGAAAGTGGTCGCCCTGTCCTATTCCTCCGCCATCTTCCATTTTCCGTGCTCCCTATCGTATGATCTTTTTAATATGTTGTTGGATTCTGTTTGCTAGATTTGTTGAGGATTTTTTGCATCTATGTTCATCAGTGATATTAGCCTGTAGTTTTCTTTTTCTGTGGCATATTTGTCAGGTTTGGTATTAGGGTAATGGTGGCCTCATAGAAAGAGTTTGGGAGTTTACCTTCCTCTGAAATTTTCTGGAAAAGTTTGAGTAGGATAAATGCTAGCTTTTCTCTAAATTTTTGGTAGAATTCACCCGTGAATCCATCTGGTCCTGGGCTTTGTTTGTTGGAAGATTTTTTATTTCAGTTTTTATTTCCATGCTTGAGATGGGTCTGTTTTTTTTCCACAGTTTATTTTCATCCACACAGTCAAAGGCTTCAGCATAGTCAATAAAGCAGAAATAGATGTTTTTTCTGGAACTCTCTTGCTTTTTCCATGATCCAGTGGATGTTGGCAATTTGATCTCTGTTCCTCTGCCTTTTCTAAAACCAGCTTGAACATCTGGAAGTTCACGGTTCACATGTTGCTGAAGCCTGACTTGGAGAATTTTGAGCATGACTTTACTAGCGTGTGAGATGAGTGCAATTGTGCGGTAGTTTGAGCATTCTTTGGCATTCCCTTTCTTTGGGATTGGAATGAAGACTGACCTTTTCCAGTCCTGTGGCCTCTGCGGAGTTTTCCAAATTTGCTGGCATATTGAGTGCAGCACTTTCACAGCATCATCTTTCAGGATTTGAAATAGCTCAATTGGAATTCCATCACCGCCACTAGCGTTATTCGTCGTGATGCTTTCTAAGGCCCACTTGACTTCACATTCCAAGATGTCTGGCTCCAGGTGAGTGATCACACCATCGTGATTATCTTGGTCGTGAAGATCTTTCTTGTACAGTTCTTCTGTGTATTCTTCCCACCTCTTTTAATATCTTCTGCTTCTGTTAGGTCCATACCATTTCTGTCCTTTATCGAGCCCATCTTTGCATGAATGTTCCCTTGGTATCTCCAATTTTCTTGAAGAGATCTCTAGTCTTTCCCATTCTGTTGTTTTCGTCTATTTCTTTGCATTGATTGCTGAGGAAGGCTTTCTTATCTCTCCTTGCTATTCTTTGGAACTCTGCATTCAGATGCTTATATCTTTCCCTTTCTCCTTTGGTTTTCACTTCTCTTCTTTTCACAGCTATTTGTAAGGCCTCCCCAGACAGCCATTTTGCTTCTTTCTTTTCCACAGCGATGGTCTTGATCCCTGTTTCCTGTACAATGTCACGAACCTCCATCCATAGTTCATCAGACACTCTATCTATCAGATCTAGTCCCTTAAATCTATTTCTCACTTCCACTGTATAATCATAAGAGATTTGATTTAGGTCATATCTGAATGGTCTAGTGGTTTTCCCTACTATCTTCAATTTAAGTCTGAATTTGGCAACAAAGAGTTCATGATCTGAGCCACAGTCAGCTCCTGGTCTTGTTTATGCTAACTGTATAGAGCTTCTCCATCTTTGGCTGCAAATAATATAATCAATCTGATTTTGGTGTTGACCATCTGGTGATGTCCATGTGTAGAGTCTTCTCTTGTGTTGTTGGAAGAGGGTGTTTGCTATGACCAGTGAATTCTCTTGGCAAAACTCTATTAGCCTTTGCCCTGCTTCATTCTGTACTCCAAAACCAAATTTGCCTATTACTCCAGGTGTTTCTTGATTTCATAGTTTTGCATTCCAGTCCCCTATAGTGAAAAGGACATCTTTTTTGGGTGTTAGTTCTAAAAGGTCTTGTAGGTCTTCATAGAACCATTCAACTTCAGCTTCTTCAGCGTTACTGGTTGGGGCATAGGCTTGGATTACTTTAATATTAAATGGTTTGCCTTGGAAACGAACAGAGATCATTCTGTCGTTTTTGAGATTGCATCCAACTACTGCATTTCGGACTATTTTGTTGACCATGATCGCTATTCCATTTCTTCTAAGGAATTCCTGCCCACAGTAGTAGATATAATGGTCATCTGAGTTAAATTCACCCATTCCAGTCCATTTTAGTTCACTGATTCCTAGACTGTCGACGTTCACTCTTGTCATCTCCTGTTTGACCACTTCCATTTGCCTTTATTCATGGACCTAACATTCCAGGTTCCTATGCAATATTGCTCTTTACAGCACAATAAACTGTGGAAATTTCCGAAAGAGATGGGAATACCAGACCACCTGACCTGCCTCTTGAGAAAGCTATATGCAGGTCAGGAAGCAACAGTTAGAACTGGACATGGAACAACAGACTGGTTCCAAATAGGAAAAGGAGAACGTCAAGGCTGTACACTGTCACCCTGCTTATTTAACTTATATGCAGAGTACCTCATGAGGAACGCTGGGCTGGAAGAAGCACAAGCTGGAATCAAGATTTCCAGGAGAAATATCAATGACCTCAGATATGCAGATGACACCACCCTTATGGCAGAAAGTGAAGAGGAACTCAAAAGTCTCTTGATTAAAGTGAAAGAGGAGAGTGAAAATGTTGGCTTGAAGCTCAACATTCAGAAAACAAAGATCATGGCATCTGGTCCCATCACTTCATGGGAAATAGATGAGGAAACAGTGGAAACAGTGTCTGACTTTATCTTTGGGGGCTCCAAAATCACTGCGGATGCTCACTGCAGCCATGAAATTAAAAGACACTTACTCCTTGGGAGGAAAGTTATGACCAACCTAGACAGCATATTAAAAACAGAGACATTACTTTGCCAACAAAGGTCCGTTTAGTCAAGGCTATGGTTTTTCCAGTGGCCATTATGGATGTGAGAGTTGGACTGTGAAGAAAGCTAATCATCAAAGAATTGATGCTTTTGAACTGTGGTGCTGGAGAAGACTCTTGAGAGTCCCTTGGACTGCAAGGAGATCCAACCAGTCCATTCTAAAGGAGATCAATCCTGGGTGTTCATTGGAAGGACTGATGCTAAAGCTGAAGCTCCAATACTTTGGTCATGTCATGGGAAGAGCTGACTCACTGGAAAAGACTCTGATGCTGGGAGGGATTGGGGCAGGAGGAGATGGGGACGTCAGAGAATGAGATGGCTGGATGGCATCACTGACTCGATGTACACAAGTTTGGGTAAACTCTGGGAGTTGGTGATGGACACGGAGGCCTGGCGTGCTGTGATTCATGGGGTCGCAAAGAGTCAGACACGACTGAGTGACTGAACTGAACTGAACGAACTGATGGGTCTGTTAAGATTTTCTGTTTCTTCCTGGTTCAATTTGGAAGGTTATACTTTTCTGAGACTTTGTCCATTTATTCCAAGTTGTCCATTTTATTTTCATATAGTTGCTGATGGTACTCTCTTATGATCCTTTGTATTTCTGTGTTGTCTGTTGTGATTTCTGTTTTCATTTCTAATTTGGTTGATTTGATTCTTCTCCCTTTTATTCTTGATGAGTCTGGCTAATGGTTTGTCTATTTTATTTATCTTCTCAAAAAACCATCTTGCAGTTTGTTGATTTTTGCTATAGTCCCCTTTGTTTCTTTTTCATTTATTTCTGCTCTGTTTTTTATGATTTCTTTTCTTCTATGAACTTTGGGGTTCTTCATTTCTTTTTCTAGTTGCTTTAGGTGTAAAGTTAGGTCATTTTTTTCCTCTTATTTCTTGAGGGAAGCGTGTATTGCTATTAACCTTCCCCTTAGCACTGCTTTTACTAAATCTCATAGGTTTTGAGTTGTCGTGTTTTCATAGTCATTTGTTTCTATGCATATTTTTATTTCCTTTTCAATTTTTTTAAGGTTGTTGGTTATTCAGAAGCATGTTGTTTAGCCTTCATATGTTTGTATTTTTAATAGTTTTTATCCTGTATTTGACGTCTAATCTTACTGCATTGTGATCAGAAAAGATGCTTTGAATGATTTCAATTTTTTTTTAATTTACCAAGGCTAGATTTATGGCTCAGGATGTGATCTATCCTGGAGAAGGTTCCGTGTTCACTTGAGAAAAAGGTGAAATTCGTTGTTTTGGGGTGAAATGTTCTACAGATATCAATTAGGTCTAACTGGTCCATTTTATCATTTAAAGTTTGTGTTTCCTTGCTAATTTTCTGTTTGGTTGATCTATCTGTAATAGTGGAATATCAAAGTCTCCCTCTATTACAGTGTTACTGGTAATTTCCCCTTTCATACTTGTTAGCATTTGCCTTAGCTATTGAGGTGCTCCTATGTTGGGTGCATATATATTTATAATAGTTATATCTTCTTCTTGCATTGATCTTTTGATCATTATGCAGTGCCCTTCTTTGTCTCTTTTCACGATCTTTATTTCAAAGCCTACTTTATCTGATGTGAGTATTGCTACTCCTGCTTTCTTTTGGTCTCTGTTTGCATGAAATATCTTTTTCCGGCCCTTCATTTTCAGTCTGTATGCGTCCCTTGTTTTGAGGTGGGTCTCTTGTAGACAGCATATATAGGGGTCTTGTTTTTGTATTCATTCAGCCAGTCCTTGTCTTTTGGTTGGGGCATTCAACCCATTTACATTTAAGGTGATTATTGATAAGTATGATCCTGTTGCCATTTTCTTTAGTGTTTTGGGTTCGAGTTTATAAACCTTTTCTGTTTCCTGTCTAGATCCTTTAGCATTTGTTGAAGAGCTGGTTTGTAGGTGCTGAGTTCTCTCAGCTTTTGCTTGTCTATAAGCAAAAAGCTTGTCTGTAAAGCTTTTTATTTCACCTTCATATTTGAATGGGATCCTTGCTGCGTGTAGTGATCTGGGTTGTAGGTTTTTCTCTTTCATCATTTTGAGTATGTCCTGCCATTCACTTCTGGCCTGAAGAGTTTCTTTTAAAAGGTCAGCTGTTATCCTTATGGGGATCCCCTTGTGTGTTATTTGTTGCTTTAACCTTACTGCTTTTCATATTTGCTCTTTGTGTTTGATCTTCGTTAGTTTGATTAATGTGTGTCTTGAGGTGTTTCACCTTAGTTTTATCCTGTTTGGGACTCTCTGGGTTTCTTGGACTTGGGTGGCTATTTCCTTCCTCATTTTAGTGAAGTTTTCAAATATTATCTCCTCAAGAATTTTCTCATGGCCTTTCTTTTTGTCTTCTTCTTCTGGGACTCCTATGATCCTAATGTTGGGGTGTTTACCATTGTCCCAGAGGTCTCTGAGGTTGTCCTCATTTATTTTAATTCTTCTTTCTTTTTCCCTCACTGCTTCATTTGTTTCCACCATTCTATTTTCCACCTCACTTATCCTATTTTCTGCCTGTTATTCTACTGTTGGTTCCCTCCAGAGTACTTTTGACCACATAATGCATTATTCATTATTGTTTGACTCTTCTTTATTTCTTCTAGGTCCTTGTTAAACATTTTTTGCATCTTCTCAATCCTTGTCTCTAGTCTATTTATCTGTAACTCCATTTCATTTTCAAGATTTTGAATCATCTGTACTATCATTATTCTGATTTCTTTTTCAGGTAGGCTTCCTATCTCCTCTTCTTTTATTTGGTTTGTGGGCTTTAGCATGTTCCTTTATCTGCTGAATATTTCTCTGTCTTTTCAGTTTGTTTAGGTTGCTGTGTTTGGGGTGGCCTTTCTGTATGCTAGAAGTTTGTGGTGGCCTTTCTGTATGCTAGAAGTTTGTGGTTGTGCTTTATTGTGGAGGTTGCTCCCTGTGGGTGGGGTTGGACTAGTTGCTTGTCAAGGTTTCCTGGTTAGGGAAGCTTGGATAGGTGTTCTGGTGGGTGGAGCTGGATTGCTTCTCTCTGAAGTGCTATGAAGTGTCCAGTAGTGAGTTTTGGGGTGTCTATGTGTTTGGTATGGCTTTGGCAGTTTGTCTTTTAATGCTCAGGGCTGTGTTCCTGCTTTGCTGGAGAATTAGCATGGTATGTCTTGCTCTGTAACTTGTTGGCTCTTGGGTGGAGCTTGATTTCAGTGTACGTATGGAGGCTTTGAGGTGAGCTCTTGTCTATTAATGTTCCCTGGAATCAGGAGTTCTCTGATGTTCTCAAGTTTTGGAGTTAAGCCTCCTGCCTCTGACTTTCAGCTTTATTCTACAGTAGCCTCAAGACTTCTCCATCCATACAGCACAGAAGATAAAACATCGAGGTTAATGGTGAAACAGTTCTCCACAGCGAGGGACACCCAGAGAGGTTCACAGAGTTACACAGAGAAGAGAAGAGGGAGGAGGGATATATAGGTGACCAGAAGGAGAAGAGGGAGAGGCAAAGGGGGGAGACCAGTCTAGCCAGTAATCACACCCCTGAGTGAAAATGGATACTGAAGAGATTAGATTCTTAAAGGTACAGAATTGATAACAAATACCAAAAAGCAAAGATTAAAAATCTAGAGTAGAGGTTAGACTCTCATAAAAAAAAAATTAAAAATACAAAACAAAATCAATCTCAAAAATTATAAAAAATATATTTATGAAATTTGCTTGAAAGATAGGATCTTATTTTTACAAGGTAGTAGTAGGTTATAAAAATGAAAATTCAAGGAGTAATAAAGAACTTATATTTTTAAAAATTCAAAATTGATAATAGTAAAAATATATCTAGGAATATATCTCTGGAGCTGTCATGGGCATGTGGGGTCAGTTCAGTTTCAGATAGTTCCTTGTTCCAGCTTGTACTTGTTCTCAAGGTCTATAGGCTCCCTCCAATGCTTTGTCAATGTTGACTACAGGGTTTTAATCTGCTGCACCTGTCACTTCCAGAGCAGTTCCCTCTTCTTTGTGTATTTTGGCTTCCTCTGTTTGCAAGTCTCTTCAGTGTCTAATTTCCACCCTGACACATGGGGGCAAAGGTGGTCACTTATTTAGGCTCACTTGTTCACTTGTGTTTTGGGGAGTGAGGGACACTGCAAACAAATATCGCTGGCATGTGTGGGGAGTGCTCGCAGTGTCTGGGCTACACTGGGTTTGCCCCAGCTCAAGGCAGCATGTGTTTCTCTGGTCTACACTGCTCAGGCTCCAGGGTGCTCTGCAGGGGCACTGTCCAAAGTGGGCCCTGCATTTTGTGTACTTCCCAGATCTAAGCCACCCACATTCTTGAGTACCCCAAAAGGGCACAGACTCGGTTGGGCATGCGTTTTGTGCCCTTCCCAGGTCTGAGCAGCTCAGGCAATACCAGGTGCTTGGCGAGCATACTGTCCCAGTTGGGCCATACATCTTAATCACCTCCCCAGTCATGGCCGCTTGGTTTCCCAGGAGGAGAGTACCATCTCAGGTGTGCCGTGTCTCCTCTGGGGAGCCCATCTCAGGCTGCGACCCTCCTGGCAGATGTCTACCATCCAGGATCCCAGGAAGATGTGGTTAGCAACTGGAAGCTTGCTCACAGTTTGGTGGAGGATGCTGGTCTCTAGGGCCGAGACTGCAGCAGCCCCTTGCCTTCGGGCTCTGGCTGTCATACACCTTCATCTCTACCTCCACTGGGCGAGGGGCCTGTACACAGCTGGCTAGGTCTTCTTTGGTATTCTCTCAATCCATTGTTCTGTGAGTGTGCCAGGCTGTGCGTTAGAGTCATTCGTGGGAAAGTTCTCTATTTTTTTTCTCTCTGGCAATCCCACAGTTTGGGTTGCTGTCTCAGGTTAGCTCCCTCAGATTGTCCCCAGGGCATTCAGGCCCGGTCCTTATCCTAAGCACTGATTATGCAGCCCATGCCTCCCTGTCCAGCCCCACTTGCTGGTGGCAGACACGAGCAACTGGGCTACTTCTCTGCTGGCAGCTGCATATTCTGTTTTTTTTTTTTTTTTCTCTCCCAGTTATGCTGCCCTCTGAGATTCCAAAACTCCCCCACAGACCCACCTGTGAGAGGGTTTCCTACTGTTTGGAAACTTCTCCTCCTTCACAACTCCCTCCCCAGGATGGGTCTCCATCCCTAACTCTTTTGTCTCTCTTTTTGTCTTTTATATTTTGTCCTACCTCCTTTCAAAGAGAATGGGCTGCCTTTCTGGGTGCCTGGTGTCCTCCACCAGCATTCAGAAGTTGTTTTGTGGAAGTTGCTCAGCATTCAAATGATCTTTTGATGAATTAGTTGGGGAGAAATTGGCCTCCCCATCCTATCCCTCCACCATCTTGGGACCACCCCTCAGGGGCTCATCTTGACCCAAGGATTGAACCCGTGGGTCTCTTGCATTGGCAGGTTGATTCTTTACCACTGTGCCACCTGGGAAGTCCATGAAGGGCTCTAAAATATGCCAAATCTCTTTTAGTTGGAAGAGTCAGAAAACCAACTTGAACCTGCTTAGGCAATTAAGCATTGGAACTCAGTTACAGATTCAGAGATAAGCACATTAAGAATTTCAAGATGGGGACTGTACAGCATTAAATCCCAAGTTCAGGACCCTTCTGAGCTGGGGAGTGATGGATGACTGTGTGGATGAAGAGGCAGTGCCTTGGTGTGTGAAGAAGAAACCTACTGTCCTTGTTCAATTCTGATCCTAATTACCAGTGTGACCTTGGGGAAGCCTCTTCAATTGCTTTATTGTGGAAAAAAAAAGTATTTTGGACCAGACCAACTTTATCCATTATCCAACAAGTCACTTCCTCAGAAATAATTTAAGTTTATACTCCTAAAGGAGGCATGAAAAATGACTTAAGTTTAAAATGACAGTTTCTAGGCTCACCATCAAATTACCTGCTTTAAAAAAATTCTCAGTGATATCAAATACCCTTCATATTCCGTTCCGTTCCGTTCTGTCGCTCAGTCGTGTCCGACTCTATGCGACCCCGTGGACTGTAGCCTACCAGGCTTCTCCGTCCATGGGATTCTCCAGGCAAGAATACTGGAGTGGGTTACCATTTCCTTCTCCAGGGGATCTTCCCGACCCAGGGATCGAACCCGGGTCTCACGCATTGGAGGCAGACGCTTTAACCTCTGAGCCACCAGGGAATATACACAAACACAATTGTGATATTTTCAATTTCAAAGAAATCCTAAACTAAAAGTTTCACATTAAAATAATTCATTTTTGATTCTGAAGCTCACTCATAACCATCCAAATTCAATACAGCATTTAACTTCCCCTGTTTATCAGATTTAAGACTGGAAATTTTGATGAATTGCATACAAAGTTGAACCCTCCCCTCTCAGAAACTGAAACATGTCTGAAGATTAAGCAAACACAAACTTAAAAACTTGAGAAAAAAAATTTACAGCTTTAAATGAGGAATAAATTGTATCTTTGCAATCCAGTGCTTGATGTTAATAGCCTGTAGCAAGGTTCAGACACAAAACATCAAACATAATGGAGCATACACTTCTTCACTCCCGCTTCCTGGAGTAGCACTTCTGAACACCACAGCTCCCTTCTGTGCAGAGCTTCTGTACAGAAGGAGCTTCTGCAGACAGACAGGCAGCAATGAAGTCCTTGATGGTGTCCCCAGTTGAGGCCTCAGGTTTTACCAGACCAGTACTATGTTGTAAAACAATCTGTTTTGCTGTGACACTTTAGTGACAAATCAGCTGATAATGTGGAGCTGGTGATGAAAGGCAAGAGCAGGGGAATGATAATTAAAATACAGAGACTGCTATTTCCAGCTTTTTTGATTGAAATTATAACAAGAGAAAGTGAGAGTGGAGCAAAAAGTTGTAGAGGAAATAGCACTGGAAACTTGAAAGACAAGACGATAGAAAAGGACGTTTATGATCACATCCCTTACTAGGTGCCCTTCACAAAATTTTAACCTATCCAGGCTCTTGTAGCAGGTACAGTTTGCAACAGAGAATAACAGGCAACATCTACAGTCTTTAGGCAGTGGAAGGCAGTGACAGTGTTGGTTGCTTAGTCACGTGTGACTGTTTGCGACCCCATGGACTGTAGCCAGTCAGGGTCCTCTGTCCCTGGAATTCTCCAGGCAAGAATACTGGAGTGGATAATCATTTCCTTCTCCAGGGGATCTTCCCAACCCAGGAATTGAATCCGGGTCTCCTGCATCGCAGGCAGATTCTTCACCACCTGAGCCACCACAATAAAAAAAAAAAAAATTCTTAAAGCAAATATACAAGCCAAGGCAAAAAGCACATCAGAGACCATTTTAGGACAGGTGAAGGAACATAAAATTTGAAGTCACTAGGAGCACAGATTCTGCCCGTTTCTATACGCTCTTATTTTCTGCGTCTGCGCAGCCGGAGCCGGCCTCTCTCGCGTCTGTGCGGCCGCCCAAGGTCAGGGCAGTTGCTGAGAGGAGCTGTCCCACATCCAAGAGGCGGTGGCTGCGCGGGCACAGGAGGGCCGAGAGGAGCTACTCCACATTCAAGGTCAGGAGGGGCAGCCTTGAGGTGATGCCCTCGTCCAAGGTAAGGTACAGCAGCTGCACTTTGCTGGAGCAGCTGTGAAGAGATACTCCACGACCAAGGTAAGTGAAACCCAAATAAGACGGTAGGTATTGGGAGTGGGCATTAGAGGGCAGACACATTGAAATCATAATCACAAAAAACTAGTTGATCTGATCATATGGACCACAGTCCTGACTAACTCAATGAATCTAAGCCATGCCGTGTGGGGCCACCCAAGATGGACGGGTCATGGTGGAGAGGTCTGACAGAATGTGGTCCACTGGAGAAGGGAATGGCAAACCACTTCAGTATACTTGCCTTGAGAACCCCATGAACAGTATGAAAAGGCAAAATGATAGGACACTGAATGAGGAATTCCCTAGGTCGGTAGGTGCCCAGTATGCTACTGGAGATCAGTGGAGAAATAACTCCAGAAAGAACGAAGGGATGGAGCCACAGCAAAACCAATACCCAGTTGTGGATGTGACTGGTGATAGAAGCAAGGTCCGATGCTGTAAAGAGCAATATTGCATAGGAACCTGGAATGTTAGGTCCATGAATCAAGGCAAATTGGAAGTGGTCAAACAGGAGATGGCAAGAGTGAACGTTGACATTCTAGGAATCAGTGAACTAAAATGGACTGGAATGGGTGAATTTAACTCAGGTGACCATTATATCTACTACTGTGGGCAGGAATCCCTTAGAAGAAATGGAGTAGCCATCATGGTCAACAAAAGAGTCCGAAATGCAGTACTTGGATGCAATCTTAAAAATGACAGAATGATTTCTGTTCGTTTCCAAGGCAAACCGTTCAATATTACAGTAATCCAGGCCTATGCCCCAACCAGTAATGCTGAAGAAGCCGAAGTTGAACAGTTCTATGAAGACCTACAAGACCTTTTAGAACTAACACCCAAAAAAGATGTCCTTTTCATTCTAGGGGACTGGAATGCAAAAGTAGGAAGTCAAGAAACACCTGGAGTAACAGGCAAATTTGGTCTTAGAGCACGAAATGAAGCAGGGCAAAGGCTAATAGAGTTTTGCCAAGAGAACACACTGGTCATAGCAAACACCCTCTTCCAACAACACAAGAGAAGACTCTACACATGGACATCACCAGATGGTCAACACCGAAATCAGATTGATTATATTATTTGCAGCCAAAGATGGAGAAGCTCTACATAGTTAGCAAAAACAAGACCAGGAGCTGATTGTGGCTCAGATCATGAACTCCTTATTGCTAAATTCAGACTGAAATTGAAGATAGTAGGGAAAACCACTAGACCATTCAGATATGACCTAAATCAAATCCCTTATGATTATACAGTGGAAGTAAGAAATAGATTTAAGGGTCTAGATCTGATAGATAGAGTGCCTGATGAACTCTGGACGGAGGTTCGTGACATTGTACAGGAGACAGGGACCAAGATCATCCCCATGGAAAAGAAATGCAAAAAAGCAAAATGGCTGTCTGAGGAGGCCCTACAAATAGCTGTGAAAAGAAGAGAAGCGAAAAGTAAAGGAGGAAAGGAAAGATATAAGCATCTGAATGAAGAGTTCCAAAGAGTAGCAAGGAGAGATAAGAAAGCCTTTCTCAGCAATCAGTGCAAAGAAATAGAGGAAAACAACAGAATAGGAAAAACAAGAGATCTTTTCAAGAAAATTAGAGTTATCAAGGGAACATTTCATGCAAAGATGGGCTCGATAAAGGACAGAAATGGTATGACCTAACAGAAGGAGAAGATATTAAGAAGAGGTGGCAAGAATACACAGAAGAACTGTACAAAAAAGATCTTCATGACAAAGATAATCACGATGGCGTGATCACTCACCTGGAACCAGACATCTTGGAATGTGAAGTCAAGTGGGCCTTAGAGAGCATCACAACGAACAAAGGTAGTGGAGGTGATGGAATTCCAATTGAGTTATTTCAAATCATGAAAGATGATGCTGTGAAAGTGCTGCACTCAATATGCCAGCAAATTTGGAAAACTCCGCAGAGGCCACAGGACTGGAAAAGGTCAGTCTTCATTCCAATCCCAAAGAAAGGGAATGCCAAAGAATGCTCAAACTACCGCACAACTGCACTCATCTCACACGCTAGTAAAGTCATGCTCAAAATTCTCCAAGCTAGGCTTCAGCAATATGTGAATCGTGAACTTCCAGATGTTCAAGCAGGTTTTAGAAAAGCAAAGGCACCAGAGATCAAATTGCCAACATCCGCTGCCAACATCCGCTGGATTATGGAGAGAGCAAGAGAGTTCCAGAAAAACATCTATTTCTGCTTCATTGACTATGCCAAGGCCTTTGACTGTGTGGATCACAATAAACTGTGGAACATTCTGAAAGAGATGGGAATCCCAGACCACCTGACCTGCCTCTTGAGAAACCTGTATGCAGGTCAGGAAGCAACAGTTAGAACTGGACATGGAACAACAGACTGGTTCCAAATAGGTAAAGGAGTACGTCAAGGTTGTATATTGTCACCCTGCTTATTTAACTTCTAAGCAGAGTACATCATGAGGAATGCTGGGCTGAAAGAAGCACAAGCTGGAATCAAGATTGCCAGGAGAAATATCAATAACCTCAGATATGCAGATGACACCACCCTTATGGCAGAAAGTGAAGAGGAACTCAAACGCCTCTTGATGAAAGTGAAAGAGGAGAGTGAAAAGGTTGGCTTGAAGCTCAACATTCAGAAAACGAAGATCATGGCATCTGGTCCCATCACTTCTTGAGAAATAGATGGGGAAACAGTGGAAACCGTGTCAGACTTTATTTTTTTGGGCTCAAAATCACTGCAGATGCTGATTGCAGCCATGAAATTAAAAGACGCTTACTCCTTGGAAGGAAAGTTATGATCAGCCTAGATAGCATATTAAAAAGCAGAGACATTACTTTGCCAACCAAGGTCCGTCTAGTCAAGGCTATGGTTTTTCCCATGGTCATATATGGATGTGAGAGTTGGACTGTGAAGAAAGCTGATCGCCGAAGAATTGATGCTTTTGAACTGTGGTGCTGGAGAAGACTCTTGAGAGTCCCTTGTACTGCAAGGAGATCCAACCAGTCCATTTTAAAGGAGATCAATCCTGGGTGTTCATTGGAAGGACTTATGCTAAAGCTGAAACTCCAATACTTTGGCCACCTCATGCGATGATTTGACTCACTGGAAAATACTCTGATGGTGGGAGCGATTGGGGGTAGGAGGAGGCGGGGACGACAGAGAATGAGGTGGCTGGATGGCATCACCGACTCGATGGACATGAGTTTGAGTGAACTCCGGGAGTTGGTGATGGACAGGGAGGCCTGGCGTGCTGTGGTTCATGGGGTCGCTAAGAGTCGGATACGACTGAGCGACTGAACTGAACTGAAGCTTATTTCTCAATGTTCATCCATAAATTGGAGCTGATTTTAGCTCCTATCTCATAAGTTTGTTCTTAAGGTATTTCATAGAAAGTGCATAAGTAGCTCTGTGCAAAGCACATATTGCAATGTGTTTAATAAACATTATTGATGTTTTTATTATTTCTGTACAATCAGCCATTGTAGCAGAAATTCATGTTTCTGTCTCCAATATCTATTACCCTATTCTTATTTTTAAATGAGCCCCGCTTTTGCGTAGGTATTTATTCCTCAGAGATTATGACCCTCTCCCCAGCTCAGGCTAACTCTTAATAAACCCAGGACAATCCCAGCTTTCTCACTCCCCTTCCAGTGATTGGGTCAGACAAAAGCAAGGAGGCACTGGGCCAATGAGACACGAGGAAAGTGTCAAGGCGGGTTTCTGGAAAGGTTTCATCGTTCTTTTAAAAGGGACACCTGGGACAAAAAGAACCTTTCATACGTTTGATCCTGCATCCAGATGTAAAATCTGAAATAATGGGAGCATCCTGTGACCCTGAGTGGAGTGTCTTCCAAGGATAAAGCCAGCAAGCCAAGAATGTCAGGAGCAGAGAGATGGGAGGAACTTATGTTCCTGATGAGGCTGTGGAACCACTGAATTAGCTAACAATGGAAGAACCACTTTATCCTGGGATTTCTTGTGACGATCAAAAGTAAACTTCCTTGTTATTTAAGGCAGTTGGGCCAGTCTTTTCCTTATAGATGAAAGTATCCTAACTGATAGAACCAAAGCACAAAAACAGAAACTAGGCAAGAAAGCATCTTATGACCTCAGTGTTGCCTGTAAAGTCGACAAAGTTATCTGTTTCCTGAGAATGTTAATTATTCTCCCATTTTCTCCCTTCTAGTCTCTCCAGTTACCCATTAAGAACACCGCAAAAGAACCATAAGCAGTCTAACTCAAGGCACCTTAGGAAAGCTTCCCCCATGAAAGACTATGGTTCCCATCTGCACTCTCTCCTCTATGCAGGCAGCCTCACTTCCCTCCTGCCTCCTGACCAGCTCTGGAAAGCAATGAGCATGCAAAGGGAGAAACACACCAACTTCAAGGTGAAATAGGTGGCAAGGAGAGGCTGGAAGAGAAGAGCCTGTGGGCATGGAAGAGGAGGCACAGGGACACGTGTTGATTGACACTATCCAAGGGCTTCCTCACCTGCTAACAGGATTATGTGGGGGTCCTTTCTCAAACCTCAAGCAGAGCAAAGACCTAGAACAATTCAGAACTCGTGAACACCAGCTTACCTCCCCATACAGGAAGGATTCTGTGAGGAAATGCATGCCAGTGCAATGCAATGCTGGCAGGAAAACTAACTTTGAGTCTACATGTCTGTGTGGAAGTTGTTTGACTTTTTTTTCCCATTTGAATTCACATAACCTAGCTGTCTGCCTGAAACATCCAACCACAGAAAATTTTTTTCTATAGGTTAAATTCTCCTACAGGTTTTTCCTACAGGTTAAATTCTTATCTCAGAGTAATTTCCACAATTTCTTTCTGGATTTGAGGTGGTATTGTTATAGCTTATGTCAGCTTGACTTTTTCTTGCTCCATAAATCAATTTCATTGTCAGGTATGGTGAAGGTTTCTCCCCGCCGCAACTTACTCTACAGACCTCAGCTCCCACACCCCAGATATTAGCTTTAATTGTGTAATTTAAATAAGAATGGGCCTCTTACCCCCTCTTTCTTTGACTTGAAGCCAATTGTCTAGTTACCTTAATAAAGAAATACAAAAGGAAAATAAAACAACCAACCAAAGAAAGAAAAGTAAGAAAACCCTATAAACCTTTCACAAAAATCTAATTCAAAAGCATTGAAGGGTAATGCAGAATTTTAAATTTCTTTTATTTTCCTTCTTTAAAAAATATAACACATAAGATGTTTTCTCTGTCATAAATTAAGGCAATTCAGAAGTATATTAACTAAAAAGTGAAAGTTCTTTGCTACCGAGATCCACGGAGATAACAACTGTAAGAGTTGAATATAGATCTTTTCAGAAATTTCTCTTTACATTTATGCAGATAAATGTTAGGTGGGAATTGCTTAGCAAAGGAAGAAGTTGGAGGGTAATCATAGGAGTATTCCTTGTATGGAAGGGGTACAACATTAAGTTTAGTATGGATAAAGTTAACAAGACCTTTAAAGAGACTGAGTTACAAGAGGAGAACACAACCAAGGCAAGATTTGCCTTTTTTAAATTATAAATGTTAAGACAGGCAAAAGCCAGGAAGGGATTTGACCAAATAGAAGGAAAACTCTTGGAAAAAGTGGCAATGTGCATAATGCATTCCATGCTCAAGTTGCATGACCTGCAGTTCATGGTAATGGCATTCTAATGAGATAAACCACAGACAAATATGTGAATAGTGATTAAAAGAGAGGGGCTGCTACAGACTCCAAGTAGGTTTACTTTGATGGGTGGTCCAGAGAGGAGTTAGGAAGGGGTTCATGCCTTATAAAATAATTGTCAAGAGAGAAAAGGACACAACGACTCCAACAGGGCTGACACATCACAGGTCTGCCTGCTCTAAGAGCTTCTGGGTACCACTGATTTGTCATATTGGGGCTTTCCAGGTGGCGCTAGTGGTAAAGAACTGACCTGCCAATGCAGGATGCATAAAGAGAGGCAGGTTTAATCCCTGGGTCAGGAAGATCCCCTGGAGAAGGAAGTGGCAACCCATTTCAGTATTCCTGCCTGGAGAATCCCCATGGACAGAGAAGCCTGGCAGGTACAGTACATATGGCTGCAAAGAGTTGGACACAACTGAAGTGACTTAGCACACACATGACTTGTCATATCGGCCCTCTGTTCCCCAACGTGGGTCAGAGATGGCATGAAGTCAAACACCAAGTTGTTGCACAAGGGCCAGCCTATCTGACATCTTTGTTTCATAGAAACCTGCACGTTAGGAAATCAGGTTTGGGGGGAAAGCAGTGGTTCATTTCCCTGGTGGCATAGGTAATAGTTCAGAGCACTATTGTGGTGTCTGTATATGTGATGGCTCCCTTATTTCCTTCCATTGTTTTCTTGGGGGAAAACCGTTTATAAGGTTTGACTCATCGGAAAGTATACAAATTTTTTGTTCTTTTACCTTTTCTTCTTCACTTGATTTGTAACATAGATACAACATCTGAGTACCAGAAGCTGTCTTATAATGTTAAATGGCCTTAAAGATAGAAATCACATGGCAGGTGCATCCTACTGAGAGGCAGGAGGAACCCAGGTTCAAGAGAGTTTTGGAGCACCCCTGTTGTTTATTCTGTTGTTATTCGGTGCATTTCTTAAATGTTAATTCACCGTCATTTCAGATTTTCTGTTTATATGAAGTCAAACTTAATCTTCATATACCACATGCTGTCTTCTTTTTGCTTCTTTTTCTTTCTTGTGTTTTGTCAGATTAAAGTTTGTTGTTGATTGTGGAGTGTTTTATTTTCTCTCTAATTATTTTGAAGTTCTACACCCTATGCCTATCCTTAAGTGTTTACCATTAATATTTTGAAGCACATGCTGAAGCTATGTTTTTATTTTCCTGTTCAGAATGAATGTCTGGTCTTTACCCTTTCATTGAACAGGTCAAAAACTTAATCATTTACTGATGTCCCTCCTTACTTAGTTACCCATGTTGACATCTTTTATCACTTTTAGTTCTTTTTTAAGTCACTTCATTAAGGTATTATTGACATATAAAAAGTTGTACCTATTTAATGTATACAACTTGAGGCATCTGGGGATAAGTATATACTCATAAGTTCTTGAGTATTATTAAGTACCAAGACTCTCCCAGTATTACAAAGTTTTATTTTTAAACCTATGTATTATGATATTTTAAGGGATATATAACGGGAAGACTGGTAAGCACATATGCTCATTCTATCTTCTAGATTTAACCTCTGCATAATCACATAAAATATTCTATAATCCCATAATAAGATATTCATTAAAAACACACCAAGGAAGTAGGGCATAGGGTTAACAACACATCTCAATTTTTAAAAGTTGCTCCCAATTTTTTCTCACCTAACTTAACAGCTTTGTTCATAGTTGTTAAAAAAAAAAAAAAAGCCTTTGACTGTGTGGATCACAATAAACTGTGGAACATTCTGAAAGAGATGGGAATACCAGACCACCTGACCTGTGTCTTGAGAAACCTGTATGCAGGTAAGGAAGCAACAGTCAGAACTGTACATGGAACAACAGACTGGTTCCAAATAGGAAAAGGAGTACATCAAGGCTGTATATTGTCACCTTGCTTATTTAACTTATATGCAGAGTACATCATGAGGAAAACTGGGCTGGAAGAAGCACAAGCCGGAATCAAGATTGCTGGGAGAAATATCAATAAGCTCAGATATGCAGATGACACCACCCTTATGGCAGAAAGTGAAGAGGAACTCAAAGGCCTCTTGATGAAAGTGAAAGAGGAGAGTGAAAAGGTTGGCTTGAAGCTCAACATTCAGAAAACTAAGATCATGGCATCTAGTCCCATCACTTCATGGGAAATAGATGGAAAAACAGTGGAAACAGTGTCAGACTTTATTTTTGGGGGCTCCAAAATCACTGCAGATGCTGATTGCAGCCATGAAATTAAAAGACGCTTACTACTTGGAAGGACCAAGGTAAGAGAAACCCAAATAAGACGGTAGGTATTGCTAGGGGGCACCAGAGGGCAGGCAAACTGAAATCATAATCACAGGAAACTAGCCGATCTGATCACATGGACCACAGCCGAATGTGGTCCACTGGAGAAGGGAATGGCAAACCACTTCAGTATACTTGCCTTGAGAACCCCATGAACAGTATCAAAGGGCAAAATGATAGGATACTGAATGAGGAATTCCCCAGGTCGGTAGGTGCCCAGTATGCTACTGGAGATCAGTGGAGAAGTAATTCTAGAAGGAATAAAGGGACCGAGCAAAAGCAAAACCAATACCCAGTTGTGGATGTGACTGGTGATAGAAGCAAGGTCCGATGCTGTAAAGAGAAATATTGCATGGGAACCTGGAATGTTAGGTCCATGAATCAAGGCAAATTGGAGGTGGTCAGACAGGAGATGGCAGGAGTGAACGTCGACATTCTAGGAATCAGTGAATTAAAATGGACTGGAATGGGTGAATTTCACTCAGATGACCATTATATCTACTACTGTGGGCAGGAATCCCTTAGAAGAAATGGAGTAGCCATCATGGTCAACAAAAGAGTCCGAAATGCAGTAATTGGATGCAATCTTAAAAATGACAGGATGATTTCTGTTCGTTTCCAAGGCAAACCATTCAATATTACAGTAATCCAGGCCTATGCCCCAACCAGTAATGCTGAAGAAGCTGAAGTTAATCGGTTCTATGAAAACCTACAAGACCTTTTAGAACTAACACCCAAAAAAGATGTCCTTTTCATTACAGGGGACTGGAATACAAAAGTAGGAAGTCAAGAAACACCTGGAGTAACAGGCAAATTTGGCCTTGGAGCACGGAATGAAGCAGGGCAAAGGCTAATAGAGTTTTGTCAAGAGAATTCACTGGTCATAGCAAACACCCTCTTCCAACAACACAAGAGAAGACTCTACACATGGACATCATCAGATGGTCAATACCGAAATCAGATTGATTATATTCTTTGCAGCCAAAGATGGAGAAGCTCTATACAGTTAGCAAAAACAAGACCAGGAGCTGACTGTGGCTCAGATCATGAACTCCTTATTGCTAAATTCAGACTTAAATTTAAGAAAGTAGGGAAAACCACTAGACCATTCAGATATGACCTCAATCAAATCCCTTATGATTATACAGTGGAAGTGAGAAATAGATTTAAGGGACTAGATCTGATTGATAGAGTGCCTGATGAACTCTGGACGGAGGTTCGTGACATTGTACAGGAGACAGGGACCAAGACCATCCCCATGGAAAAGAAATGCAAAAGAGCGAAATGGCTGTCTGAGGAGGCCTTACAAATAGCTGTGAAAAGAAGAGAAGCGAAAAGCAAAGGAGAAAAGGAAAGATATAAGCATCTGGATGCAGAGTTCCAAAGAATAGCAAGGAGAGATAAGAAAGACTTCCTCAGTGATCAATGCAAAGAAATAGAGGAAAACAACAGAATAGGAAAAGCAAGAGACCTCTTCAAGAAAATTAGAGATTCCAAGGGAACATTTCATGCAAAGATGGGCTCGATAAAGGACAGAAATGGTATGGACCTAACAGAAGCAGAAGATATTAAGAAGAGGTGGCAAGAATACACAGAAGAACTGTACAAAAAAGATCTTCACGACCAAGATAGTCACGATAACGTGATCACTGACCTAGAGCCAGACATCTTGGAATGTGAAGTCAAGTGGGCCTTAGAAAGCATCACTACTAACAAAGCTAGTGGAGGTGATGGAATTCCAGTTGAGCTATTACAAGTCTTGAAAGATGATGCTGTGAAAGTGCTGCACTCAATATGCCAGCAGATTTGGAAAACTCAGCAGTGGCCACAGGACTGGAAGAGGTCAGTCTTCATTCCAATCCCAAAGAAAGGCAATGCCAAAGAATGCTCAAACTACCGGACAATTGCCCTCATCTCACACGCTAGCAAAGTCATGCTCAAAATTCTCCAAGCCAGGCTTCAGCAATATGTAAACCGTGAACTCCCAGATGTTCAAGCAGGTTTTAGAAAAGGCAGAGGCACCAGAGATCAAATTGCCAACATCCGCTGGATCATGGAGAAAGCAAGAGAGTTTCAGAAAAACATCTATTTCTGCTTCATTGACTATGCCAAAGCCTTTGACTGTGTGGATCACAATAAACTGTGGAACATTCTGAAAGAGATGGGAATCCCTGACCACCTGACCTGCCTCTTGAGAAACCTGTATGCAGGTCAGGAAGCAACAGTTAGAACTGCACATGGAAAACAGACTGGTTCCAAATAGGAAAAGGTGTACGTCAAGGTTGTATTTTGTCACCTTGCTTATTTAACTTATATGCAGAGTACATCATGAGGAACGCTGGGCTGGAAGAAGCACAAGCTGGAATCAAGATTGCTGGGAGAAATATCAATAACCTCAGATATGCAGACGACACTACCCTTATGGCAGAAAGTGAAGAGGAACTCAAAAGCCTCTTGATGAAAGTGAAAGAGGAGAGTGAAAAGGTTGGTTTGAAGCTCAACATTCAGAAAACAAAGATCATGGCATCTGGTCCCATCACTTCATGGGAAATAGATGGAAAAACAGTGGAAACAGTGTCAGACTTTGTTTTTTTGGGCTCCAAAATCACTGCAGATGCTGACTGCAGCCATGAAATTAAAAGACGCTTGCTCCTTGGAAGGAAAGTTATGACCAACCTTGATAGTATATTAAAAAGCAGAGACATTACTTTGCCAACAAAGGTCCGTCTAGTCAAGGCAATGGTTTTTCCCGTGGTCATGTATGGATGTGAGAGTTGGACTATGAAGAAGGCTGATCGCCGAAGAATCGATGCTTTTGAACTGTGGTGTTGGAGAAGACTCTTGAGAGTCCCTTATACTGCAAGGAGATCCAACCAGTCCATTCTAAAGGAGATCAATCCTGGATGTTCATTGGAGGGACTGATGCTAAAGCTGAAACTGCAATACTCTGGCCACCTCATGCGACGAGTTGACTCACTGGAAAAGACTCTGATGCTGGGAAAGGTTGGGGGCGGGAGGAGAAGGGGACGACGGAGAATGAGATGGCTGGATGGCATCACCAACTCTGTGGACATGAGTTTGAGTGTACTCTGGGAGTTGGTGATGGACAGGGAGGCCTGGCGTGCTGTGATTCATGGGGTCGCGGAGAGTCGGACACGACTGAGCGACTGAACTGAACTGAACTGACTTGGAAGGAAAGTTATGACCAACCTTGAAAGCATATTAAAAAGCAGAGACATTACTTTGCCAACAAAGGTCCATCTAGTCAAGGCTATGGTTTTTCCAGTGGTCATGTATGGATGTGAGAGTTGGACTGTGAAGAAAGCTGATCGCCGAAGAATTGATGCTATTGAACTGTGGTGTTGGAGAAGACTCTTGGGAGTCCTTTGGACTGCAAGGAGATCCAACCAGTCCATCCTTAAGGAGATCAATCCTGGGTGTTCATTGGAAGGAATGATGCTAAAGCTGAAACTCCAATACTTTGGCCACCTCATGCGACGAGTTGACTCACTGGAAAAGACTCTGATGTTGGGAAAGGTTGGGGGTGGGAGGAGAAGGGGATGACAGAGAATGAGATGGCTGGATGGCATCACCGACTCTGTGGATATGAGTTTGAGTGAACTTCGGGAGTTGGTGATGGACAGGGAGGCCTGGCGTGCTGTGATTCATGGGGTCGCGGAGAGTCGGACACGACTGAGCGACTGAACTGAACTGAACTGAATTTAACAGCATTTCTTCAGCAGTTGTGCAAATCTGTCTGTTCTGTCTTCTGTCTCTCATCGTACCCTCTGCTCTTTCTTTCCCTCTGAAAGCCTTTCCCCTTGATGCTCCCTCAGTCATCTCCCTTCTGATCTTTCCTTCACATCTGCATTCCTTTCCCAACTTCCCACCTTTATATCTACTGGTAAACCTATTCACTACCAAAGAGCTCCATGACCAATAGATATACATAAAAGATTCTTCCACTTCAGAAAACATGAGAAGGGTTACTGTAATCACCTAACATTTAACATATATTAAAGTCACACATACTGTAAGCACAATAAATAAGGGAAACTGCTGCTTAAAAGATGGACTTTCCAGGTGGTGCTAGTGGTGAAGAACCCGACTGCCAATGCAGGAGACATAAGAGATTCCGGTCTGATCCCTGGGTCTGGAAGATCCCCTGGAAAAGTGATGACAACCCACTCCACCATCCCTGTATGGAGAATCCCATGGACAGAGGAGCCTGGCAGGCTACACTCCATAGCATCACAAAGAGTCAGACATGACTGATGCAACTTAGCATGCATGCATGCTGCTTAACAGAATGCTGTATCAATTCCCATGTAAAATGAAGAATTAAATCCTAATTTTTCTGTTCTAAATCTCTATTTCATGATTTGTGTTTCCTTAATGTATACCTATACCTACTTTCTTCAATTTAAGTCTGAATTTGGCAATAAGGAGTTCATGATCTGAGCCACAGTCAGCTCCTGGTCTTGTTTTTGCTAACTGTATACAGCTTCTCCCTCTTTGGCTGCGAAGAATATAATCAATCTGATTTCGGTGTTGACCATCTACTGATGTCCGTGTGTAGAGTCTTCTCTTGTATTGTTGGAAAAGGGTATTTGCTATGATCAGTGCGTTCTCTGCAAAACTCTGCTACCCTTTGCCCTGCTTCATTTTGTACTCCAAGGCCAAATGTGCCTGTTACTCCAGGTATTTCTTGACTTTCTACTTTTGCATTCCAGTCCCCTATGATGAAATGGACATCTTTTGGGGGTGTTAGTTCTAGAAGGTCTTGTAGGTCTTCATAGAACCATTCAACTTCAGCTTCTTCAGCATTACTGGTTGGGGCATAGACTTGGATTACTGTGATAGTGAATGGTTTGCCTTGGAAATGAATAGAGATCATTCTGTCTTTTTTGAGATTGCACCCAAGTACTGCATTTCAGACTCTTTTGTTGACCATGATGGCTACTCCATTTCTTCTAAGGAATTCTTGCCCACAGTAGTAGATATAATGGTCATCTGAGTTAAATTTACCCATTCCAGTCCATTTTAGTTTGCTGATTCCTAGAATGTCGATGTTCACACTTGCCACCTGTTTGAACACTTCGAATTTATCTTGATTCACGGACCTAACATTCCAGGTTCATATACAGTATTGTTCTTACAGCATTGGACTTTACTTCCGCCACCAGTCACATCGACAACTGGGCGTTGTTTTTGCTTTGGCTCTGTCACTTCATTCTTTCTGGAGTTATTTCTCCACTTGTCTCCAGTAGCATATTGGGCACCTACTGACCTGGGGAGTTCATCTTTCAGTGTCCTATCTTTTTGCCTTTTCATACTGTTCATGCGGTTCTCAAGGCAAGAATACTGAAGAGGTTTTCCATTCCCTTCTCCAGTGAAACATATTTTGTCAGAACTCTCCACCATGACCTGTCCATCTTGGGTTGGCCCTACATGATACAGCTTATAGTTTCAATGAGTTAGACAAGGCTGTGGTCCATGTGATAAGTTTAATTAGTTTTCTATGATTGTGGTTTTCATTCTGTCTGCCCTCTGACAAATAAGGATAAGAGGCTTAGGGAAACTTCCTGATGGGAGAGACTGACTGTGGGGGAAACTGGGTCTTGTTCTGATGGGTGGGGCCATGCTCAGTAAATCTTTAATCCAGCTTTCTGTTGATGGGTGGGGCTGTGTTCCCTCCCTGTTGTTTGACCTGAGACCAAACTGTGGTGGAGGTGATGAAGATAATAGTGACCTCTTTCAGAAGGTCCCATGCACTGCCACACTCAGTGCCCCCAACCCTGAGCAGGCCACCGCTGACCCACGCCTCCACTGGAGACTCCTGGACACTCACAGGAAAGTCTGGGTCATCTTCTTGTGGGGTCACTGCTCCTTTCTCCTGGGTCCTGGTGCACACAAGGTTTTGTTTGTGCCCTCCAAGAGTCTGTTTCTCCAGTCCTGTGTAAGTTCAGGTGAGGTTAATGGCGACCTCCTCCAAGAGGGCTTATGCCACACCCAGGTCTCCTGCACCCAGAGCCCCTGCCCCTGCAGCAGGCCACTGCTGGCCTGTACCTCCACAGGAGACACTCAGACATGCAAAGGCAGGTCTGGCTCAGTCTCTGATACAAAGTAAAATTTTAAAACATAAAAAGGTATCTTGTTTGGAGAGTGTTGGCAATTAGTAGTTGAACATATAGATCAAATAATTCAGAATAAGGGAGTAAGGCAAGCATATATCCACTCACCCACCATATCAAGTGCATATTTATAAAGCCCAACTGGTCTGAATACTGAAAGCAACACGGCATACAATTCACAAACAGAAATTGTCATTTTAAATAAATATATGTATATGACATGGAAGTTACTGCAAAGTCATAAGATAAGCTATCAAACCTATTAAACATAACTACAAATATGGATATAAATGTCATCTCCTAAAAAAGGTTAGTAGCATTCTAGAAAATAGTTTTCCAAATATAAGAACTAAATGTTATGACAGAAAAAGTTCCAGTTTAAATACCTAAGGAATGGCTCTTTGAAAGATAAAAATTAACATCAGGGCCACCCTGTGGAACTTGTCTGAGTTGGAACCTTAAAATGGAGACCATTTGTGAGTAATGAGTGTAAGAACCAGTGAAGAGGCAACAATGAAGTCATTAGAGCCAGGGGTAAAGTTACATATACACATAGCCTTGCAGTACCATTAGACACACACCACCCTCTTAATCAGTGCCAACCATGAGCCAGGATTCCAAGTGCAGAGTGGCATGTCAGAGTACATTGTGAGCATTTTGAGGGCAGGGATGATGTTTCTTTCATGACTGCACAGAGTAAATGACAAATGTTTGATATGCAAGAAAGGAGATATCAAGACGCCCAATAAACTCCTTCATTATTTACTTGGGTCAGTCTGGAATGGATAATTGTCCAAATTAGGTAATAAACATTAGCCATCTCTAAGAAGGAATAAAGGGAACTCCCTGACAGTCTAATGGTTAAGACTGCATACTTTCAATGTAGGGTTCACAGGTTCAATTGCTAGCTGGGGAACAAAGAAAAAAACAGAAAAGAAGAAATATAGAGTTTATATTCAATTTGGCGCGCTGTGATTCATGGGGTCGCAAAGAGTCGGACATGACTGAGCGACTGAACTGAACAGTTTTATAGGGTGGGAAAATCAGGTTTAATTTATATGTTTGCATTTGTAATTTGTTCTTTGGATGGTGGTATGACAGGAAGATACAAATTCTTCCTCCCTTATGTGTATCCATGTGTTTTTTATGTTAGTATGCATATTGGGGCCCAAAGTTTGCTTAAAATGAGGCTTTCCTGGAAATCTGATTTTATCCCAAATGCCTGCCACTAACCTGGCAGTTGTATTTGCTACACTGGTAGAGCCCTGAGGAGTAAATTTGGGGAATGAATGAAAATCCATTCCTCATTCATAAAAAGGCTGTGCTTAAGACGATCCCCCTTATACCAGCATTTCTTTGTTTTAAAAGCAAAAGATATATGAGACAAAAAGGAGAAAAAAAAAAGAAAAAAAACTAAAAACTCTACCAGGATAAGAGATGAAACAGTGAAAGTAAACTGCTAAGGGTCAAATACATTAAGCCAACAACTCAGAACAAAAAAGAACATACCAACTCAAGGGGCAGATGAGATCAGTTATCTGAATCCAAGTGGCTGAAAGTAGTCATAAAACTTTGGTGCAAATACTGAAGACAAGATGGGGAAATCTCACAGGACATGCTTGGAGAAAAAAACTTCTCAAAGATCATGGACCCTTAACCCTTTTTACAGCATTGGCCCTTCTGATCATCTGGATTCCTGGAAAAGCATACTTGTGTAAAACATCTTGTACTTTAAGGGAACTCTAGCATCCCCTGAAGCTCATCTGTTAACTCATTAAAGCCTTGGGCCTACCCTCTTAGCAAACTGCCCAGGTCATCTCCCCTGGGCTCAGCACCCCATCGAGCACACATCCTTCTTTGTGCATCTCTCTCCTAAGTGGGGAAAGTTCTACCACTATTGCAACTTTCTCCAGCCTCACTGACACCACTGTGAAGTGTCTGGTTTCAGGCTTTCAACAAAGTTGACACAAGCTGCATTTGATCATCTATAACTCAAGGGGATGAATTCAGATCACAGTCTTACTGTGCTAATCATACACATACAAGCTACTACAGGTTGGGTTCCCAGGGAAGTGGATTGAGATGCTGAGATGGAGTATAGTGTGCAGATTGTTCATCAAGGAGAGATGGGGCTCAACACCTGTGAGAAGGAGGGAAGGAAGCAGATGTGGGCACATGGAGAATGGCACTTTGAGCCAGCCCTGAGGACAGCCTCTGCTGACCTTCTCTTTCTTCAGAGCTAAGACAGCTCTTTGGAGTTGGTCTGCATTGGAATGAAATTGATGTGTCTACGTATGCCAGTGGATGTGGACTACCCCAAGAAGGACTGACTTTAGCCAAGGTGACCCCTTGCAGTTGCAGCAATTCCTGAAATGACTGACAGCAAAAGGCCATCTGCAGACATCTTTCCCAGCTGCACACACCCTTTCTGAAGGCATTTCTGGGTGGTGTACCTCCATGTCTGTCCCACAACCCAATCTACTTCCAAGAAGCTTTAGTTGACACAAGTTTGATGGGTTTTAAAATGGAACCCACTTCAGAAAAGCAGAATATCTACTATCAGAATTAACTCAAATTTTTGTTCAGTTGCTCAGTTGTGTCCAACTCTTTGCAACCCCATGGACTGCAGCACACTGTCAAATAGTAATCATTAATGTGCCAGGGACCTAGCTCAGACGGTAAAGCATCCGCCTACAATGCAGGAGACCTGAGTTCTATCCCTGGGTCGGGAAGATCCTCTGGAGAAGGAAATGGCAACCCGCTCCAGTACCCTTGCCTGAAAACTCCCACGGATGGAGGAGCCTGGTAGGCTACAGTCCATGGGGTTGCAAAAAGTCAGACATGACTGAGTGACTTCTCTCTCTCTCTCTCTCTCTAAATGTGCCAGGCACTGTTTTGGGTGCTAATGATATGTTGATGAAAAGTCACTACCCTCATTGTAGAGAGATATTTAGATTAAAAGGGCAGTCCAATAAATTAGTAACATATTTTGGTAACAGGAAGTGAGTTGAAGACAGACAAAACAGGTGAGACGATAGAATGACTGAGTAGCCAGTGAGGTAGGTACAAGCCTAGGATGGAGGTCAGGACAGTCTTCTCTGAGGAGGTGACGATTCAGGAGAGACTTGTTAGTAGGCAGCGGCAACTGGCATGAAACTCTGGAGATAAAAGTACATTTCAGGTATAAGAAAGGAAGTAGAAAGACCTCGAGCAGGACTGGGCTTCACACATTTAGGGTCCAGCAAGGCTAGTATGGCTCGAGCAGAGAGAACAGGAAGTGGGAGGGACAGGATCAGGACCTATAGGACTAGGAGCCCTGGAAAGCAATCTAGATTCCACAGAAAGTACAGTGGAAAGTTTCCAATAGAAAAGAAGCACGACTAACTTTGTACTTTTTAAAAGTGTGGAGAATGAACTTAAGGTTACCAGGAGGAGGGATGAACGGAGGGGATAGTTAGGGGGTTTGGGATCGACACATACACACTGCTATATTTAAAATGGATAATCAATCAGGACCTACTGTGTAGCACATAGAACTCTGCTCGATATTATATGGCAGCCTGGATGGGAGGGGAGTTTGGGGGAGAATGGATAAATGTGTATGTATGACTGAGTCCCTTTGCTGTTCGCCTGAAACTGTTGCAACACTGTTAACTGGCTATACCTCAATACAAAATAAAAAGTTTTTTAAAAAGTCTGCTCAGTGGAAAATGAGCTAAGAGATTATGGAAATAAAGACCACAGGTTCAATTGTTTTACAAAACTCTGATAAAATATATAAAACAAAATTTACCACTTTGAATCTTTTTCTGAGCGTACAATTTAGTGACATTAGGCACTTTCATGCTATAGCATAACCATCACTACAATTCATCTCCAGAAGTTTTCCATCATCCCAAAGAGAAACTCTGTACCCAAACAATTACTTCACATTCCCCTCTCCTTCCAGGCCCTGGTAATCAGTCTTTCACCACTCTTTTCTTTCTGTACACACTTACTGTTGCGGTCTTTTACAGACCGGGACCTGGGGACTGGAGTCGACGAAAATAAAGAGAGAAAAAGAGAGAGAGCAGTATCTCTCGGGTTACCAATAAATGGAAAACCAATAAAGCCCATGCCTAGGACTTGTACCACTCATGAAGGCACAGGGTGTCCTCTCAAGGAGGTCTTGAAAGCCTGGGCAAGAAAGTGAGCTCGGTAGGCTTCCACACTCCGAAGAGAATAAAGACAGAAAGAAGAACGTGGGGGACCCAAGTCTCTAGTGGAACAAGGGTATTTTATTAGCAGAATTGCATGCATACATATCTTCAGTAAAATGATTACTCAGCCAAAAAAAGAAGAAAAGCATTTAGGGCTGGTATATCGACGGCAGCATTGCTGGATGTTGAGGGTCTGAGGGAAAAGATGGAGTTTGTCCCTGGTTTTTGTTGATGAGGATTAGGGAGTTTCCAGCTTGGAGTTTTCTGAAATAGGCCTTCTTTTAACATCATATTTAGACTGATATTTTTTGGCCCAGTGTATCTTTTTATGGCAACGAGAGCAGATTTCTGGAAGTTTTTTAACAGTTTTAATATGTGTCTTTTAGGGCAATCCCTTTTTAAATGGGTTTTGTCTCCACATGTAAAACATCTTTTATTTTTCTTTTTAAAAGCAGTAGCCATTGTTTCAGTTAATATTTGCATTTTTGAGTTTCTGATCTTAAGTGGTGATAAAGCTTCAAATAATCAATAGTAGTCTCAGTCTCATGAATTGAAGCGATAGCTCTTTGACCTTCCTGATCTGTGTTTTCATAAGTAAGCAGTTTTTTGCATTTTGGCCTATTTTCTGATAACATTGTGGGAAAAAGCAGCTTACAATCTAGCTAAAAAATTAGCCTAGGCTTCATTAGGCCCTTTCCCAAGATATATATTTTGAGATAACTTTGGCACAAGATTAACCAGGGAGAACAGGTTCTAGATAATGTCTCTGGGCAAGATATACTGTTGCTGTGTAATCAGGGGTACAAGTCTTGAGATATAGAGTCCCAGGCAAGATTTGTTACAATTATAATCATTAACATAGAGCCTAAGAAATTTTCATGAATAAGACATTGTGCTGTGTCATCATTAATTTTGGACCTAAAAGAAGGTCAGTTTTCTGGCAAGATACATTGCTGCATAAGGCTTAAGGAAAGCATGAGTGAGAATATTTGCTTTCTCTTCATACGGCCCTGGACTGTTTGTCTAAGCTTTAACTCTTTGATTTCTTCTTGTTTTTAGGAGAATATGGTTGTCAGGGAAAGGGGTGGAGAAATCGTTCTGTAACCTCTTCCTGATGGGAAGGGGCATAGGCCTTAAATTATTGAGGCAATATAGTCTTATCTTCACATTGGGAGTCTCTGATCTAGGGGCCCTGAGTAAGAGCTAGAGGAGACCGTGGAAACTGCAGGAGCATGAATAATCATTTGTAACTTAAATGCCTAAGCCATTTAGATGTAAAGTTCATTATAAAAGGCAAACAGCAGGAACAAGATGACTACAATTGTTGTAGTCAAGGTAGTTTTTCACCAAGGAGGGCTTTGTATTTGCTTCTATAGCATCAAATTGTTTTGTATTGGTTAACATTTCAAAAGTAATTTGGCTTGGGGGAGCGTTAGCTCAAGCATTAGAATTGGCGTGATCTCGGGCCATATCCTGAAACCATATTGTCCATTGAAGATACTTTCCCTGTTTAAGGAGAGCTCTTATCAAAATTTGCCAATCATAAGGAATAAAATTTCTAATAGAAGGTGCCATAGCATTTAGAAGTTCTCAGCTTTTGTGTCAAAGAGAGCCTCAGAAGAGTCATCGTCAGAGTCATTTTGTCCTAGAACCTTAAATAAATGATGAAGTAAAGTAGAAAAACGGTGGGGCTTTCCAGCCGTTTGTCCCATAACCCCTCACTTACCAACCTCGGTAGGTCCCAGTCACTCCGTCCTGAATACTGTGACTGCCAGGTCCCTGCTCGGGCGCCACTTGTTGTGGTCTTTTACAGACTGGGACCTGGGGACCAGAGTCGACTAAAAGAAAGAAAAAGGCGTGGCTGCCCGGCATGGGCGGTGCCACCTCCCCCTCCCCCTGGCGGCGTCCCCGCGCGCAGCGCAGCTCCCCAGCCCCCCTCCCCCTCGGATGTGACTGGAGCTTGAGGCGTGCAGGGCCGGAGACGCCGCAGACCCGGGACCCGGAGCAGCTCAGAGGCGGTGAATAATAGCTCTTCAAGTCTGCAATAAAAAATGGCCTCCAATAAAACTACATTGCAAAAAATGGGAAAGAAACAAAATGGAAAGAGTAAAAATGTTGAAGAGGCAGAACCTGAAGAATTTGTAGTAGAGAAAGTACTGGACCGCCGTGTAGTGAACGGGAAGGTGGAGTATTTCCTGAAGTGGAAGGGGTTTACAGATGCAGACAATACTTGGGAACCTGAAGAAAATTTAGATTGTCCAGAGTTAATTGAAGCATTTCTTAATTCTCAAAAAGCTGGTAAAGAAAAAGATGGAACAAAAAGAAAATCTTTATCTGACAATGAATCTGATGATAGCAAATCAAAGAAGAAAAGAGATGCTTCTGATAAACCAAGAGGTTTTGCCAGAGGTCTTGATCCAGAACGAATAATTGGTGCCACAGACAGCAGTGGAGAATTAATGTTCCTCATGAAATGGAAAGATTCCGATGAGGCGGACTTGGTACTGGCAAAAGAGGCAAATATGAAGTGTCCTCAAATTGTAATTGCTTTTTATGAAGAGAGACTAACTTGGCATTCTTGTCCAGAAGATGAGGCTCAATAATTGTTTGCATTGCCTTTTATATATATTTATATATATATATATCTTCTGCTTCTGTTAGGTCCATACCATTTCTGTCCTTTATCGCACCCATCTTTGCATGAAATGTTCCCTTGGAATCTCTAATTTTCTTGAAGAGGTCTCTTGTTTTTCCTATTCTGTTGTTTTCCTCTATTTCTTTGCATTGATCACTGAGGAAAGCTTTCTTATCTCTCCTTGCTATTCTTTGGAACTCTGCATTCAGATGCTTATATCTTTCCTTTTCTCCTTTGCTTTTTGCCTCTCTTCTTTTCACAGCTATTTGTAAGGCCTCCTCAGACAGCCATTTCGCTCTTTTGCATTTCTTTTCCATGGGGATGGTCTTGATCCCTGTCTCCTGTACAATGTCACGAACCTCCGTCCAGAGTTCATCAGGCACTCTATCAATCAGATCTAGTCCCTTAAATCTATTTCTCACTTCCACTGTATAATCATAAGGGATTTGATTGAGGTCATATCTGAATGGTCTAGTGGTTTTCCCTACTTTCTTCAATTTAAGTCTGAACTTCGCAATAAGGAGTTCATGATCTGAGCCACAGTCAGCTCCTGGTCTTGTTTTCGCTAACTGTATACAGCTTCTCCATCTTTGGTTGCAAAGAATATAATCAATCTGATTTCGGTGTTGACCTATGGACCTAACAGAAGCAGAAGATATTAAGAAGAGGTGGCAGGAATACACAGAAGAACTGTACAAAACAGATCTTCACGACCAAGATAGTCACGATAATGTGATCACCGACCTAGAGCCAGACATCTTGGAATGTGAAGTCAAGTGGGCCTTAGAAAGCATCACTACTAACAAAGCTAGTGGAGGTGATGGAATTCCAGTGGAGCTATTTCAAGTCTTGAAAGATGATGCTGTGAAAGTGCTGCACTCAATATGCCAGCAGATTTGGAAAACTCAGCAGTGGCCACAGGACTGGAAGAGGTCAGTCTTCATTCCAATCCCAAAGAAAGGCAATGCCAAAGAATGTTCAAACTACCGCACAATTGTACTCATCTCACACGCTAGTAAGGTCATGCTCAAAATTCTCCAAGCCAGGCTTCAGCAGTATGTAAACCGTGAACTCCCAGATGTTCAAGCAGGTTTTAGAAAAGGCAGAGGCACCAGAGATCAAATTGCCAACATCCGCTGGATCATGGAGAAAGCAAGAGAGTTTCAGAAAAACATCTATTTCTGCTTCATTGACTATGCCAAAGCCTTTGACTGTGTGGATCACAATAAACTGTGGAACATTCTGAAAGAGATGGGAATCCCAGACCACCTGACCTGCCTCTTGAGAAACCTGTATGCAGGTCAGGAAGCAACAGTCAGAACCCTACATGGAACAACAGACTGGTTCCAAATAGGAAAAGGTGTACGTCAAGGTTGTATATTGTCACCTTGCTTATTTAACTTATATGCAGAGTACATCATGAGGAACGCTGGGCTGGAAGAAGCACAAGCTGGAATCAAGATTGCCAGGAGAAATATCAATAACCTCAGATATGCAGATGACACCACCCTTATGGCAGAAAGTGAAGAGGAACTCAAAGGCCTCTTGATGAAAGTGAAAGAGGAGAGTGAAAAGGTTGGCTTGAAGCTCAACATTCAGAAAACAAAGATCATGGCATCTGGTCCCATCACTTCATGGGAAATGGATGGAAAAACAGTGGAAACAGTGTCAGACTTTGTTTTTTTGGGCTCCAAAATCACTGCAGATGCTGATTGCAGCCATGAAATTAAAAGACGCTTGCTCCTTGGAAGGAAAGTTATGACCAACCTTGATAGTATATTAAAAAGCAGAGACATTACTTTGCCAACCAAGGTCCGTCTAGTCAAGGCAATGGTTTTTCCCGTGGTCATGTATGGATGTGAGAGTTGGACTGTGAAGAAAGCTGATCGCCGAAGAATCGATGCTTTTGAACTGTGGTGTTGGAGAAGACTCTTGAGAGTCCCTTATACTGCAAGGAGATTCAACCAGTCCATTCTAAAGGAGATCAATCCTGGGTGTTCATTGGAGGGACTGATGCTAAAGCTGAAACTCCAATACTTTGGCCACCTCATGCGACGAGTTGACTCACTGGAAAAGACTCTGATGCTGGGAAAGGTTGGGGGCGGGAGGAGAAGGGGACGACGGAGAATGAGATGGCTGGATGGCATCACCGACTCTCTGGACATGAGTTTGAGTGTACTCCGGGAGTTGGTGATGGACAGGGAGGCCTGGCGTGCTGTGATTCATGGGGTCGCGGAGAGTCGGACACGACTGAGCGACTGAACTGAACTGAACTGAACTGATATATATATATAATATGGGTCTTGATTTTTTTGATTAGTGTGAAGAAATGACTACATTCTAATGAAAATCAGGTTTGATATGTTTGTTTTGAAGTAATATTAGGGAAGTTACATTGGTGTTTTTTTTTCCATCTGTAGCACTGGTTACTTTGAACAAATAAAAGCTTTCTGTAGTTGCTTCCTTCAGTAGGAAAGAATTTGATACCGTGGTATATTTCCTCAGCATTAGAGAACAGTTTTTCTAAATGTTGGAGGAAACCTCTATAGTCATTACTCAATCAGAATTTAGAATTTGCATTTAATTCATATATGCCTGAGGACCATTCTAAGTTTTTTATATGTGTATACATAAAAGACATATGTAAATGGTTTGGGAGTTAATTTTTTGTTGTGGTTTTTGTTTTGGTAAATATATTTAAACAGCCTTTCATAACCATGGATAAGCCCATGTTCTGGAATTACATCATTTTGAGCAATATAAGAAATAACTTCAACTTAGATTGGAAATTTAAGTCTTAACCTTTCAAATTAAATAATTTTGTAATTAATTATACAAATTAATTGGGTAATTTTTTAAAGCATCCCTATCAGAATCTGCATCCATATCTGCATATAAATGCAGTTTTATATGCAGAAACCCTAGAAGGAAAATTTTTATCACTATCAACAGCCTTCCCAAACAAATGAAAAAAGTAGAAAAATTCTGGTATGTTTTAATATAGCAAAGCAAAACTTAGTTAAATTGACACTTGATGGTTCCTTTTGGTGAACCATTGTTTTACAAGAAATTGAAGTCTCTGTGCTATATTTAGGAAAGGTTGTGATACATGGGATGTCTCAGATTTGTTCATGGAAACCTAATCAGATAGTTTTAAAATTTGGCAATTTACAATCTACAGGAATAAATGAGTGAACAAACTTCTCTAATCTATGCTTGACCTGCATGTTTTTTCAGACTTGACTGATCCATTCCTTACGTGAAGGCTCAATTTTCTCAGTATTTTGGGTTACTAGTTCAGCAGAAGCCAAGAAAAACAATAACTTTGTAGTAATCAGAATGTTATTCAACTGTATATTGTTTACTTTATTGTAAATACTGGTGAACAGCGGTCAATAAATAGTTTTATATTCAAAAAAAGAAAAAGAGAGAGAGCAGTACCTCTCCGGTTACGTGGAAAACCAATAAAGCCCATGCATAGGACTTGTACCGCTCACGAAGGCACAAGGCGTCCTCTCAAGGAGGGCTTGAAAGCCCGGGCAAGAAAGTGAGCTCAGCAGGCTTCCATGCTCCGAAGAGAATGAAGACAGAAAGAAGAACTAGAAGTCTCTAGTGGAACAAGGTATTTTATTAGCAGAACTGCATGCTTATATCTTCAGTAAAATGATTACTCAGCCATTACAAAGACTGAAGTTCCACAAGCTGCAACAAAATGGATAGTCTAATACATACAAGGTCACTGAAGAGAGTCATTGAAGGGAGTCACTGAAAGGAATCCAAGCAGGTGCCCTTTCCCATGATCTCAGTCCCGAGAACTGTGTGCAGTTCTACTCGTTCCTGTATTCCAGGAACTGATAAGGACCAGAGAGTCCTTGAGAAATGGCACACAAAGGAAAATGCAACATATTGGATCCCTTAAAGTTGAAGGTCCCCTGACAATTTACCTGTTCTCGTGTTGCCCTAATGGTCCAGGAACAAGTGACGAGAATGAAGACAGAACATGAAATCTGGTGCAATGGGTCATGGGACCTGCAGCCTCTATTGGACTGAGGTACAGAGTCCACTCTGAGTCTAGCTGTTATTCCTGATTGCACACTACAAGACTTTCTCAGATCTTATCTTTCTCAAGACACTACACTGACATACAGATCTCCTTGTTTTCATCCCAGGCCTTTCCCTTCTGGGCTAGTCTCAGAGAATTAGCAAGTGCATAGGCAGCATTCATGCCTGATGGCAACCTGGTGTTCCAAGGTCCATGCTTTCAAGATCCTGGTCATACTCCCTTCTGGGTCTGGCTTTGGGATTTGTAACAAGGCTATTATTCTAAGAAAAACATAAAAGATAATTATTAACAGTTTCTTAATATATGCTGGTAAAACCCAGGTGCTATTTCTGTGAAATTTATCAAGGCTGTGAAAGTACATTATTAGGAATTCCCACTACATTCTAGGTACCTCTCATAAGTGGAATTATACAATATTGTCCTTTTGTGTCTAGCTTCTTTCACTTAGCACAATACTTTCAAGGATGATCCAGGTTGTAGTACATATCAAAATTTCATTCCTCCTGAAGGCTGAATAATATTCCATTAGTTGTATATAGTATATTTTGCTTATCTATTCATCTAGCAACGGACATCTGGGTTATTTTTACATTTTTGCTATTGTGAATATTTCTTCTATGAACATCTCTTCCATTTGTTGCTTTCAACGCTTTTGGGTATATGTCTAGAAGAGAAATTGCTAGGTCACATGATAATTCTATGTTTAATTTTTTGAGGAACCACCATACATATTATCTTTGACAGACTATCACTTATATTCCCATCAGCCAATGCACAAAAGTTTCAATTTCTCCATATCCTCATCAATACTTTTTTTTTAAAAAAGAATAACAGCCATCCTTATCAATGTGAGATTTAAACATTTATAATATTCAATATATTATAACTATTACAAATGTTCAAATGTTTATAGGGTCTTCCCTGTAGCTCAAATGGTAAAGAATCTGCCTGCAATGCAGGAGACCTGGGTTTGATCCCTGGGTCAGGAAGATCCTATGGAGAAGAGAAAGGCAATTCACTCCAGTATTCTTGCCTGGAGAATCCCATGGACAGAGGAGCCTGGCAGGCTACAGTCCATGTGATCACAAAGAGTCAGACACGACTGAGTGACTGACACCAACGCCACACCAATATCCAATATGCAGGAGGGAGCGGGAGAGAGAATATGCATCTTATGGGTAGACAGACTTATTCTCTCAGCTCTTCAATACTTTGAAATGAAAAATGTTCTTTTATATAATTTCATGTGCAACAAAGAAATGGAGATAGTCAGACATTTGAACTAGCCATCAAGTATCTTTTACTGACACTAGTTCCCTCTAAGTTTAGGAATCTTTTGCAACACAGATGAGTGGTAGAGGTGCCTTTAAAGGAGCAGCAAGTAGGGATGTCATCAAGGGTAAACAGTGAGAACCCTTAGGATGTGCTGCTTTGTGTGGGTGAGAGATGATGATACAATTGGGACCAAGGTACCAGCAGACAACGTAGGAAGATGGAGCCAGATTTGAAATTTATCTTGAGAGTAGAACCAAGAGAACTTGATGATGGATTGGTTATGGGAGATGAGAGAAAGTGTATTTAACACAATCCCTAGGGTTTTGGATTGAATGACTGAATGCAGAATGCAGCTAGCTAAAGAAGGTAGAATTCAGGGGCAAAACAGAGTTGCTGGTAGAAATGGCTCATTTTCTTTAGAACATGCTACATTTGAGAGGTCCCTTAGACCACCTCAGTTGATTATTTCAAGTAAGCAGTTGACATATTAATACGGATGAGCAGAAAGCTTGGGACTGTCTTGAGCATCAAGAGCAGTTGGATGGTATGGGGTGCTCTGGCACTTAAAGAGGTCACCTCATGATCTAATATTCAGCTAAACCCTATAGCAGGAAACAGGGATATACAAATTCATCACTGTGGCTGTTAGAGGAGGAGTCTACTTGTGAAATCACACAAAGTATCTTTTTGACCAAATTGGAATGAAACTAGAAATTAACAGCACTAAGAAAGTTGGAAAATTCACAAAATGTGGAAACTAAACAACACACTCTTGAACAATGACTAAACTAAAGAAGAAAACAAAAGGGAATTTTAAAAATATATTAAGACAAATGAGGGGCGGTCCAGAGATGGTAGAAGAATAGGACAGGGAGATCACTTTCTCCCCGACAAACTCATCAAAAGATCATTTGAATGCTGAGCAACTTCCACAAAACAACTTCAAAATGTTGATGGAGGACACCAGGCACCCAGAAAGGCAGCCCATTCTCTATGAAAGGAGGTAGGACAAAATATAAAAGACAAAAAGAGAGACCTGTCCTGGGGAGGGAGTCGGAAGGAGAAGTTTCCAAACAGTAGGAAACCCTCTCACAGGCGGGTCTGTGGGGAATCTCAGAGGGCAACATAGCTGGGATAGAAAAAAAAAAACCCACAATACACAGCTTCCAGTGGGGAAGTAGCCCAGTCACTCACATCTGCCACCAGCAAGCGGGAGTTGGACAGGGAGGCATGGGCTGCGTAATCAGTGCTTAGGGTGAGGACCGGGCCTGAATGCTAGCCACATCTTCCTGGGATCCTGGATGGTAGACATCTGCCAGGAAGGTTGCAGCCTGAGATGGGCTCCCCAGAGGAGACACACGGCACACCTGAGATAGTACTCTCCTCCTGGGAAATCAAGCGGCCATGACTGGGGAGGTGATTAAGATGCATGGCCCAACTGGGACAGTATGCTCGCCAAGCACCTGGTATTGCCTGAGCTGCTCAGACCTGGGAAGGGCACAAAACGCATGCCCAACCGAGTTTGTGCCCTTTTGGGGTACTCAAGAATGTGGGTGGCTTAGATCTGGGAAGTACACAAAATGCAGGGCCCACTTTGGACAGTGCCCCTGCAGAGCACCCTGGAGCCTGATCAGTGTAGACCAGAGAAACACACGCTGCCTTGAGCTGGGGCAAACCCAGTGTGGCCCAGATACTGCGAGCACTCCCCACACATGCCAGCGATGTTTGTTTGCAGTGTCCCTCACTCCCCACAACACAACTGAACAAGTGAGCCTAAATAAGTGACCACATTTGCCCCCGTGTGTCAGGGTGGAAATTAGACACTGAAGAGACTTGCAAACAGAGGAAGCCAAAATACACAAAGAAGAGGGAACTGCTCTGGAAGTGACAGGTGCAGCAGATTAAAACCCTGTAGTCAACATTGACAAAGCATTGGAGGGGGCCTATAGACCTTGAGAACAAGTACAAGCTGGATAAGAAAGTTGTGGTACATATACACAGTGGAATATTACTCAGCTATTAAACAGAACACCTTTGAATCCGTTCTAATGAAGTGGATGAAATTGGAGCCTATTATACAGAGTGAAGTAATTCAGAAAGAAAAACACCAATACAGTATATTAAGGCATATATATGGATTTTAGAAAGATGGTAATGATGACCCTATGTGTGAGACAGCAAAAGAGACAGGTAAGGAACAGACTTTTGGTCTCTGTGGGAGAAGATGCAGGTGGGACGATTTGACAGAATAGCATTGAAACATGTATATTACCATATGTGAAACAGATGACCAATCCACGTTCAATGCATGAAAAGGGCACTCAAAGCCAGTGCACTAGGATGACCCAGAGGGATGGGATGGGAAGGGAGGTGGGAGGGGGATTTGGGATGGGGGGACACATGTACACCCATGGCTGATTCATGTCATTGTATGGCAGAAACCACCACAATACTGTAATTAGCCTCCAATTAAAATAAATTAATTTTAAAAAGCCCTGGAGAAGGAAATGACAACCCACTCCAGTACTCTTTCCTAGAGAATCCCATTGACAAAGGAGCCTGGAGGGCTACAGTCCACAGGGTTGCCAAGAGTTGGATACAACTGAGCGACTGAGCATGCACACATACATAGACCTTTACAGGCTTATGAAATACTCAATTAGAATGCAGCCTAGGTAACCCTAGTTATCAAGTACTACTCCTGTTATGTGTCAGAATTTGATTTGAAGACAATGTATCCTATGAACTTCATTTGCATCAAATTTTAAACCTCAAGATGGCTTCCCTACACTGTATAGCACATTGGCTTGAAAACTACTTCATTGTTAAATATACAAGAATTTATGGATTGTAACATTTAAGAGAAAGAAAGCACCAGAAGGAATGTTTTCTTTCTCCAAAACCTCATAATTTATTCAGAACAAAAACAATGGAATTATTTGTCTGAGGGAGATGGATATTTGTCTTAAATACTGACAATTAGGAGTGGTGCAATTATAAGGAAAGTGGCTTCCATTTGGAACAGATGATGACACACACCACCCTGTTAATCCAAAGGAGATAAATAGTACATTGTGATGAAGAAAACAAAGTATATAAAATCTTGACTATTTTTCTGCAAAGAAAGTACACATATTTTTTTCAAAGTTAATATGAAGCAAAATAATGGCATTTTCTTAGTGAAAGAAAACTAGCATATTTGTCAGATTTCTAAATTCATGCTGTTATCTTTGTTGACATTGGGCTCACAGGCCCTGGGGCCTTTCCTTGACTTGGATGAGAGCCTGTGCTTGGCTGTAGACCTTGCTAAGCAGCGTTTAAGGAAATCCCACCCTGGTAGTCCACAAAGCCTCTGGTTCTCATCTAATCCAAGTTTCCACTAAGTAAGCTTGATAAAGTTGCATTTGGCATTCCTCAGCAAGCAATGGCCTGCACCTCTCCAGAGTTCAGCCTCAGACAGGGCTGCCTGCACCTGCACTTTCAGTTCTTTTTTCTGAAGTGTGGGTGGTTTTTTCCCATTGCATCCAAATTGAAAAGATTTCTTCCCATTTGAGAAAGAAAAAACAAATCACTGCTATCTCATCTACCATAGTTCAGTGCTATGCTGCAAGTGCTTATAAAATTTTCTCTAGAACAAATGGAACTGTTAACTCTTTAAATGTTATGAAGGTTCAAGGAAACACAAAGTTTCCTCCCTGGAATCTTCCAGAGACTCTATTGTACATAATTGTAAGTCAACACATCCTTTGTGTTCAGTACATCAATCCCAGGTGAGTTAGTGTTAGGAAGACTCCATTCAGTGGTGAAAGTGATAGTCACTCAGTCATGTCCGACTCCTTGCAACCCCATGGACTATGGCATGCCAGGCTTCCCTGTCCATGGAATTCTCCAGGCAAGAATACTGGAGTGGGTAGTCATTTCTTCTCCAGGGGATCTTCCCAATCCAGGGATCGAACCTGGGTCTCCTGCACTGCAGGCAGATAGTTTACCATCTGAGCCACCAGAGAAGCCCCCAGTCAGTGGTGTTTGTTTTAAAAAGCAAAGTAAAGCTGTAGATATATTATCCAATCTCATGTAACTGTTTAGTCACTAACTTAACATTGCTTAACAAGTCCTTATTGACCAACTATCTTTTGTGGGTACTGTAGAATTTTTATAATATTCCTACCTAAGAGCAGGATGTTCCACTGAAGTCATTCAGAATTTAAATAGACTGTACATGCAGATATGGAGGCCAGAGGTCATGTTTGTTTTGTTATATATGTTGGACATTAGCCAATGTTTCATACTCCAAGAGAAGCAGATCACAAGAACACTTTCTTCTGTGTTCTTCACTACTCACACGTTACATCAAATGTCAAGGAAAGTACACAAGCTTGAAGATTCATTATACTGTACCTGCAAGTTTCAGAGATAAGACGTATTCTGATTTTTGTTAAAGAAAAAAAAAAAAAGCCTTCTACATTATATTTGACCTGGCTCCAAGAGGAAAGCCAACCCCAGACCTTGAGAAAAAGTTTGCAGAAATAGTGATATGATGAATAATGACTCTAGCCTGATTTTAACTTAGCATTCAAGTCAGGTTTAAAATGACCTTGTAAATCAGTTAACAAGTATTTATCTAGCATTTACAGGAAAGTGCATTGCACATAACACTGTCAGCTGGAAATCTGACACATCACAAAAGGCTCTTCTGTTATCATTAGTTTGATCGGGTGGGGAGTCAACTCATAAACAAAGTACACACATTGCCAAATTACCTGAAATGCAAGCTTATGTCCAGGAGACACAAAAAGCTTCCTAGTTGATTCAAATGGCAGCCAACTCTGAGCATCACTACTCTTCTCCAAGTCCAGGCAGGGACCAGAGTCAAAGGGTTTTAAGCAGAGATGAGAAGTTTTGCTTATGTACCCAAGTTCTGGCTGGAATGAGGAGAAGAAATTTGAGGGGAGCATTTACTAAAGCTTAGGAAGACCTGTGAGACGGCACTTGGAGTAGCTCTACCAAGAAATGCTAAGGGTTTGAGTGAATATCACAACAAAAACAAATAACAGGTAATTATTAGGGAAAGTCAGCAGGATTTGGCAATCAGGTGGATGTATATGAGGCAATAGAAAGGAAGAAAGAAATGCCTGTGGTTCCCAGGTTTCCCACCCTTGTACATTGTCCATGGATTTATCCTAAGTTTTCTTAAGGACTGATGGAGCCTTCAACAGCCAACACATACACACACACTAGAGGAAGGACTTTGGTTGTTTTGTTTGGGAGGGGACACACTTGGTCTCAGGGGAAAGTTAGAGGAAGCCATGGGGGAAGATGGAGACTTTGGTGCCTGTGCAGTCTCCAAGAGTGGGTACCTGATGGATGGTTGAAAAGCTATCTGAGCTTAAGTCTAACCTGAAAATAAACAGTCATTAGCAAGTAGCCATCCATCTTGGAATACAAATCACGATGTTCCAGAAAGCCCTCTGTTTGTATGGGTTAATTTCTTAACTTCCAATCCCAGCAAACTGGTCAAGCTTCTGTCTGGACTTGTTAAGAAAAAAGATTTTTTTTAATTCAACCACAATTTTTATTGTCTTGTTACAAGTTCCCTTTTAGATGTATGAAGAGTACATCTAAATATATATACTGTAATCCATTAAAAAGTGTCCCCTTTGGATCATGTGTTTCTGGACTTTTTTCAATAAACTACAACCAATAGAATCCCTTATATGTAGATGGCACTCTTTTTGTTTTACTATTACTCTCTAGTGGGCTTTTAAATAAATTTATTTTTAATTGAAAGATAATTGCTTCACAGTATTGTGTTGGTTTCTGCCATACATCAACGTGAATCAGCCACAGGTATACATATGTCCCCTCCCTCTTGAACCTTCCTTCTACGTCCCACCCCATCCTACCCCTCTAGACTGTTACAGAGTTTGAGTCCCTGAGTCATACAGCAAAATCCCATTGGCTCTGTTTTTATATATGGTGGTGTATATGCTTCCCTGCTACTCTCTGTTCGTCCCATGCTCTCCTTCCCCCTGTGTCCATAATTCTGTTCTCTATGTCTGTCTCCATTGCTCGATGACACTCTTTCGTTTGCTACCTTTTTCTATACATCTTGTGTCATCCAGTTTTTAGAAAAGTTCTTCCAAACCAGGAAACTCAAGCTCAAATTGCTGAGACGACCTGACATAACTGATGCTGTTATTAAGTGAAGGATGAGGGACTCATGTTCGCTTCTTCTGACCCCTAAGCTAGTGCTCTTTACCAAGTGGTAACTGAGCTTCAGCACGTCCCATCCTGTAACCACCACCACCACCACATCAGGCTCATAGAGTCAAACTTTGTAGACTGATTACTTCAATATTCTGAAAGGCTGGTGAAAACTACTTAAATGGCAGGGCATTATGGGAAAACGGATACCCCCAAGAATTTAAAGTTCAGTATCAGAGTGGGCTCCTGGCTCAAGGCCCAGAGAAGAAAGCCTGGCTCTGAGAAATTCTTTCATCCCTCCATTTAATTTTGATCAATATTTTGTCTCATGTATAGGAGAAAAGCAATGCCTGCTGCAGTTCTTTTAACTGTCAAGCATATTCATTTTCATTCATTTGTTCTCTCTCTTAGCAAAAGGTCAGAGTTAATCAAAGAAGATGCTATCCATGCTCAGTCTGAAATTATTAAAGACCTAAGAGATCTGCTGCTGCAATCTCTGAACTGCAAAGCCCCAACTTGTTCTCCAGAAACAAAGAAAAGATGAGTCAATCGACCCTGTACACAGCTTCGATTGTTTTTGTGGAGAACAATTTATTATTATCTCCAGTCTCGGGTAGCCATCATCTGCCTGGGGGTTATGATGAATAGAGTATGTAGAAGTATGGGCCTCAGGGAATTAGCCAGTGATTCAGATCTGTTGGAAGGTCACATCTCATTTTTCATGCCTCGCTGAAAATCTGAAGTGTTAACAATGTAGGCTTACCCCAAACAGCCTTGAAGGCCTTACCACAAGTTACATTTTTATTATTAAATTTAGTACAATATTTAATAATAAAACAAGTATATTCAGAACCCAAAGCCTAGTTTCTTGAGAATTTAAGTTACTTACAAACTTTATTATATCACAAATACAGAAAAGTTTACAAATAATGTTAAGAGGTTTCTGACTAATAATTGGGCCCTCTTACAAGCTAATTTAATTTACATTCTTTATTTTTAACCTGCATTTATAAATTTAACATTTTTGAGTTCCGGACATGGAATGCTTTCATTCAAATCCTATGGGCCATGCCCAGTTTGAGGGAACCTGGGAAATGAATTCTCTATGTAGGTGACTATGGGTTCAACTAAAACTTGCATAGATCTATTTTTAGAAGGAAAAAGAGACTGACTGGGTGCTAAGGAGACATGAGCCATCTCTGCCACATCCGTGTTATCTCTGAAAAGTTAGGCCCACAGCTGATCCTCCCAACCTTATTTTTTTCCCAGCATCTCCTTGGGGTCCAAGGATCTCTTTTGTAATTACACAGGAGCCTCAAGCACATATAAACTCAGGATACAGCCCTGGCCTCTGTGCAAGTTTCCTAGGTGATTGCATCTTTCTGGTCAAATGGTTATATAGAGGTTCATGCTATAGGAATGTACTGCCAAGGGATACGATTCTGTCATGTGTTTCAGCTCTATGTAATGAACTATATTTACAGTGTGTTTTTTTTTTCAGAGATATATCTGTATAGGTTCTTGAATGCTGAGGATTTTCATACTCATCCCTCTGTGATCCTCTGTATTCAGAACATTGGTTTAGGGGAACTAAGAAGAGGAAAATTAGAAAATCAAAGGGAGATCATAGTTCACTTAAAAAACAAAACTCTGCGTTAAAGTATTTTTTATTCTCTTTTTTTTTACTTTATTTTTTTTATTGAAGTATAGTTGATTTACAATGTTGTGCCAGTCTTTGCTGTACAGCAAAGTGATTCAGTTATACACATATAGACATTCATTTTTAGATTCTTTTCCATTATAGTTCATCATGGGATGCTGAATACAGTTTCCTGTGATGTACAGTAGGACCTTGTTGTTTATCTATCCTATATCTAATTGTTGTTGTTCAGTAGCTTAAGTCGTGTCTGACTCTTTGGGACCCCATGGACTGCAGCATGCCAGGTTTCACTGTCCTTCATTATCCTGGAGTTGCTCAAGCTCATGTCCATTGAGACAGTGGTGCCATCCAACCATCTCATCCTCTGTTGCGCCCTTCTCCTCCTGCCCTCAGTCTTTCCCAGCATCAGGGTCTTTTCCAATGAGTCAACTCTTCCCATCGGGTGGCCAAAGTATTGGAGCTTCAGCATCAGCACTTCGCTTCAATATTCAGGATTGATTTCCCTTTCGATTGACTTGTTTGATCTCCTTGCTCTCCAAGGGACTCTCAAGAGCTACTTTACATCTATTAATCCCAAATTCCCAGTCCTTCCCTCTTCCTGCACCTTGGCAAACACGTCTGTTTTCTATGTCTGTGAATTTGTTTCTGTTTTGTATATATGTCCGTTCGAATGAACACATGTAAGTGATACTATAGATTAGATTCTGCATATAAGTGACTGTTCATTGTTGTTCAATCATTAAGTCATGTCCAGCATTTTGCGACCTCGTGGACTGCAGCATTCCAGGTTTCCCTGTCCTTCGCTATTGCCCGGAGTTTGCTCAAATTCATGTTCATTGAGTTGGTGATGCTGTCTAACATATGGTATTTGTCTTTCTCTTCCTGACTTACTTCACTTATTTTTGATGAAGGCTATTTCTGCCTGCTTGACTCAGGCTATGGAAGGAAAATTTGCATAAACTATGATTGAGTTAGGTTCACAGCTATATACATTTAACAACAAATCAGATTTGAACCAGAACAATCAGCTTATCTTATTAAAGGTCTTCAATATTTTCTGAAAGATCACATTTTCAAACAACTACTTAGCTTAAGGGATTGTTTTTCTCCCATAAACATTGCTTGGCATTTGAAAAAGTTATTTCTTTTTGATAGCTTAATAAATCTTTAGTCTTTCCTATATTAATAGCCTGAGCTCACATGTAGAAAGGATGATTGAGAAAGGCAGGAAGGAATATGTGAGGGTAAATGATAATAGCACAACCTCATTTCCTCGCCTTTATCACAAATAAGTCTTTGTTTTCAAAATACAAATCATTTGGTACTACTTTCCATTATCCCTGCAAATTCTTGAAACTATCTACCAGGTAAAAAGTCATTTTTCCTGTCATCATAGAAATGGGTATTTTATATTAGAGGTTTTGCTACTATTTTAGAATTTTAGATGTCATACAATTAAAATTTGCAACTTGCTGTTAAAAAATTTTTTTTTCTGTTAAAAAAAAATATTTCTATGTCAAGCTAGAGATCGAGAGCCATTACTTTTAATGTTTTATTTTGTTTCCTTCCCAGGTAGTTGAGCATGAGTGTTTAGATTTATGTTTCCTGTGTCCCATTCCTGGTTTTCAGGAGTTTTTTCATTTTTGTAGTGAGCACAGAAGGAGGAAGAACCGTTAGTGCTAGAAAAAAAATGGATTCAGCTTTTGCCCTGGGTGAGTGTCAGGGGAGTCTAGAAATTGCTCATAGGATTGTCTGTATGACCATGTTTCCATTTTCTTTTAATATTTATTTATTTGGCTTTGCCAGGTCTCAGTGGGAGCATGAGGAATCTTTCCTTGCAGTATGCAAACTCTTAGTTGCAGCACGTGGAATCTAGTTCCCTGACCGGGAATCAAACCTGGGCCCCTGCATTAGCAGTGCAGAGTCCCAACCACCGGACCACTAGGCAAGAATCCTATGTTTCCATTTTTTGAGGAGAAGCTCCAAAAGTTTTCATTGCTATCTGTGACCCAAAACAGATTGAAAACTGCAGTCACTATTGCTTCTCTCAGTTCTTGAGGATGTTACTGCACCTCTAAGGAAGCAATGTCTTGGTTCCATGTCTCCCTTCTCTACCTGTGGGGGTGTGGTGGAGGCTGGGAGAAGGGCCGAGACAGAAGTGTTGGCTGTGGATACAGAAGGGTGTGGTGGTCCATTCTGCTCAGCCTGGGCCCCTCCATGACATGTCTGCACTCAGTCCTAAAGGGCCTCTGTTTGTTAACAGTGTGTGTTTGCAGTAGGAAAACTCCACCTTGCCTTTTCCCATCAAGATGTTTATTTTAGATAGCAATTTCATATAGTAATATGTATAATTCCTGAAATCTTAGCTTCCTTGGAACAAAAGCCATCTTTCCTCCTTTCAGGACTATGCAGTCCTGCAGTGTGCCTCATCTCTAGTAGGTCCCCGTGAAAGTGAAGTCACTCAGTTGTGTCCGACTCTTTGTGACCCCATAGACTGTAGCCTACCAGGCTCCTCTGTCCACAGGATTTTCCAGGCAAGAGTACTGGAGTGGGTTGCCATTTCCTTCTCCAGAGGATCTTCCCGACCCAGGGATCAAACCCAGGTCTCCTGCATTGCAGGCAGACACTTTACTGTCTGAGCCACCAGGGACCTAGTAGGCTCCCATAGAGGTTTATTAAATTGAATTAAGACTAAGAATAGATATTTTTTTATAGTGCGTGTTTATCAAGTCACTTGGGATTTATATAAAATCCTGTTTCTCCAATTTGCTAAACAAGTGAAATTTTCCTTGGACTTCAAGTATTGTACAAAACAACAATTCAATTAAATCTAGCAGCAAAATTCCCCATGGACAAAAAGGACGTTCATTCCCACTAACATTCTTTTCACCTAACACAGGAATTAGCCCTATACATGCTAGGTTTATTTTATAATTCTACACAGGTAGACATGTCCAGAAAAAAGAATAACCCACAGAAAATGGCCAGCTCTTGATCTGTAGAGATTTGAATTAAGAGATATTTATATTTTATTACTGGTTGTAGTTGATGTTTAATATGATACATCCACCTAAGTTTACATATTTAATTGCTTTTATTCTTGTAGCTTCTTCTAAGAATGCAAAGACTTTGAATAAGTGAAATTTAAATAAAATATCCTAATCCTGAGTAATTGATAAGGAAATAACAAATAGAAGGAAATTAAAAGGGGTGAAAGTACATGTAACCCAATGCTTTATCTTATCTCCAGGACTTTTATTTATTCTATTTGATGTTACCACAAATATTTGCTGAGCCCCTGTGGAGAGCTCTGTGCCAGGCACAAAAGCACAATGATGGATAAGACAGGGATCGTGCCCCCAAACTGGGGGACACAAATAACTAAAAATATTGAAACCATAGAAATAGAGAATTGAATACCAGTTGCCAGGGGCTGAAGGGTGGGGGACATGGCACTTGTTGGTCAAAGGTTGCAAACTTCCTAGTGCAAGAGGAATAAGTTCTGGGGACAAATGTACAGCATGGTGACTATAGTTAGCAACACTGTATTACATACTTGAAAGTTGCCATGCTCTAAAGTAGAGCTTTAATGTTCTCACCATGACAACAACAGAATGGTAATTACATCAGGTGAGTGATGTGTTAACTAACCTTATTGCAGTAAGCACTTTGAAATATATACAGATATAAAATCATCACACTATATACCTTAAGTTTACATACGTTACATGTTGAATATATCTCAAGAGTGCTGTGGGAGACAAGGATTTATCCAAGTCACTGCAAGCGTTTTGATTCTGTTCTGAATACCTCATTTTTACCACCAACTAACCCCATCCCACTTGCCAAACATACACACACCTTGAAATTCATGTACTCATAACTTGGCCTTCTAAATATTTCAAGCATTAAGATTGAATTTCACGACTACCTACTAATGAAAACCACCCTCACTCCTCTTGCCACCCAATGACCCTACTCCCCCCATCTTCCTCTGGAAAACAGTCTAGTATTGTTCAGTTCTCAATTCAAATGTTCAAGTCAATCCACTTTAATTCTCAGGATTGTCAAGAAAGGTTTCTGCCTTCAGGCAACAGCCAAGAGATGTTTTGGAAGTTTAATGGGTTAAAGTTTTAGGAAGAAGAAATTAAAACTTTATTTTAAAATGCATATGTAGTTTTTAATTTCTATTTAAAATATAAGTGCAACTCCACCCACCAGAACACCGACACAAGCTTCCCTAACCAGGAAACCTTGACAAGCCACATGTCCAACCCCACTCACAGAGAGGAACCTCCACAATAAAGAGTAAACACAAACGGCCAGAATACGGGAAGGCCACCCCAAACACAGCAATAAAAACAAGATGAAAAGGCAGAGAAATACCCAGCAGGTAAAGGAACAGGATAAATGCCCACCAAACCAAACAAAAGAGGAAGAGATAGGGAATCTTCCTGATGAAGAATTCCGAATAATGATAATGGAAATGATCCAAAATCTTGAAAACAAAATGGAGTTACAGATAAATAGCCTGGAGACAAACATTGAGAAGATCCAAGAAATGTTTAACAAGGACCTAGAAGAAATAAGAAGAGTCAAACAATAATGGATAATGCAATAAATGAGATAAAAAACACTCTGGAGGGAACCAATAGTAGAATAAGGGAGGCAGAAGATAGGACTAATGAGGTAGAAGACAGAATGGTAGAAATAAATGAAACAGAGAGGAAAAAGAAATAAAAGAAATGAGGACAACCTCAGAGACCTCTGGGACAATGTGAAATGCCCCAACATTCGAAGCATAGGAGTCCCAGAAGAAGAAGACAAAAAGAAAGACCATGAGAGAATACTAGAGGAGATAATAGTTGAAAACTTCCCTAAAATGGGGGAGGAAATAATCACCCAAGTCCAAGAAACCCAGAGAGTCCCAAACAGGATAAACCCAAGGCGACACACCCCAAGACACATAGTAATCAAATTAACAAAGATCAAAAACAAAGAACAAATATTAAAAGCAGCAAGGGAAAAACAACAAATAACACACAAGGGGATTCCCATAAGGCTAACAGCTGATCTTTCAATAGAAACTTTTCAGGCCAGAAGGGAATGGCAGGACATACTTAAAGTGATGAAAGAAAATAACCTACAGCCCAGATTACTGTACCCAGCAAGGATCTCATTCAAATATGAAGGAGAAATCAAAAGCTTTACAGAGAAGCAAAAGCTGAGAGAATTCAGCATCACCAAACTAGCTCTCCAACAAATGCTAAAGGACTTTCTCTAGACAGGAAACACAGAAAGGGTGTATAAACTCAAACCCAAAACAATAAAGTAAATGGCAATGGGATCATACTTATCAATAATTACCTTAAATGTAAATGGGTTGAATGCCCCAACCAAAAGACAAAGACTGGATAAATGGATACAAAAACAAGACCCCCATATATGTGTCTACAAGAGACCCACCTCAAAATGAGGGACACATACAGACTGAAAGTGAAGGGCTGGAAAAAGATATTTCATGGAAATAGAGACCAAAAGAGAGCAGGAGTAACAATACTCATATTACATAAAATAAACTTTAAAACAAAGGCTGTGAAAAGAGACAAAGAAGGACAATACATAATGATCAAAGGATCAATTCAAGAAGATATCACAATTATATATGCACCCAACATAGGAGCACAAAGTATGTAAGACAAATGCTAACAAGTATGAAAGGGGAAATTAACAATAACACAATAATAGTGGGAGAAATTAATATCCCACTCACTCCTATGGATAGATCAACTAAACAGAAAATTAACAAGGAAACACAAAGGTTAAATGATACAATAGACCAGTTAGACCTAATTGATATCTATAGGACATTTCACCCCAAAACAATGAATTTCACCTTTTTCTCAAGGGCACCTTCTCCAGGATAGATCACATCCTGGGCCATAAATCTAGCCTTGGTAAATTAAAAAAAAATTGAAATCATTCCAAGCATCTTTTCCAACCACAATGCAGTAAAAGTAGATGTTAATTACAGGAGAAAAACTATTAAAAATTCCAACATATGGAGGCTGAACAACACGCTGCTGAATAACCAACAAATCACAGAAGAAATCAAAATATGCATGGAAACGAATGAAAATGAAAACACAACAACCCAAAACCTGTGGGACACTGTTCAGTTCAGTTCAGTCGCTCAGTCGTGTCCAACTCTTTGCAACCCCATGAATCACAGCATGCCAGGCCTCCCTGTCCATCACCAACTCCTGGAGTTCACCCAAACTCATGTCCATTGAGTCAGTGATGCCATCCAGCCATCTCATTCTCTGTTGTCCCCTTCTCCTCCTGCCCCCCCAATCCCTTGCAGCCTCAGAGTCTTTTCCAGTGAGTCAACTCTTCGCATGATGTGGCCAAAATATTGGAGCTTCAGCTTTAGCATCAGTCCTTCCAATGAACACCCAGGACTGGTCTCCTTTAGAATGGACTGGTTGGATCTCCTTGCAGTCCAAGGGACTCTCAAGAGTCTTCTCCAACACCACAGTTCAAAAGCATCAATTCTTCAGCAATCAGCTTTCTTCGCAGTCCAACTCTCACATCCATACATGACCACAGGAAAAACCATAGCCTTGACTAGACGGACCTTGGTTGGCAAAGTAATGTCTCTGCTTTTTAATATGCTCTCTAGGCTGGTCATAACTTTCCTTCCAAGGAGTAAGCGTCTTTTAATTTCCTGGCTGCAATCAGCATCCGCAGCGATTTTGGAACCCAAAAAAATAAAGTCTGACACTGTTTCCACTGTTTCCCCATCTATCTCCCATGAAGTGATGGGACCAGATGCCATGATCTTTGTTTTCTGAATGTTGAGCTTCAAGCCAACTTTTTCACTATCCTCTTTCACTTTCATCAAGAGGCTTTTTAGTTTCTCTTCACTTTCTGCCATAAGGGTGGTGTCATCTGCATATCTGAGGTTATTGATATTTCTTCCGGCAATCTTGATTCCAGCTTGTGCTTCTTCCAGCCTATGTTCCTCATGATGTACTCTGCACAGAAGTTAAATAAGCAGGGTGAGAGTATACAACCTTGACGTACTCCTTTTCCTATTTGGAAGCAGTCTCTTGTTCCATGTCCAGTTCTAACTGTTGCTTCCTGACCTCCATACAGGTTTCTCAAAGGCAGTTCAGGTGGTCTGGTATTCCCATCTCTTTCAGAATTTCCACAGTTTATTGTGATCCACAAAAGCAGTGCTAAGGGGAAGGTTCATAGCAATACAGGCTTACCTCAAGAAATAAGAAAAAAGTCAAATAAATATGTAACCTAAAGCAACTAGAAAAGGAAGAAATGAAGAACCCCAGGGTTAGTAGAAGGACAGAAATCTTAAAAATCAGGGCAGAAATAAATGCAAAAGAAACAAAAGAGACCATAGCAAAAATCAACAAAGCCAAAAGCTGGTTCTTTGAGAAGTTAAATAAAATTGACAAACCATTAGCCAAACTCATCAAGAAATTAAGGGAGAAACATCAAATCAACAAAATTAGAAATGAAAATGGAGAGATCACAACAGACAACGCAGAAATACAGAAGATCATAAGAGACTACCATCAGCAACTATATGCCAATATAATGGACAACTTACAAGAAATGGACAAATTCCTAGAAAAGTACAACTTTCCAAAACTGAACCAGGAAGAAATGGAAAATCTTAACAGACCCATCACAAGCATGGAAATTGAAACTGTAACCAGAAATCTTCCAGCAAACTAAAGCCCAGGACCAGATGAATTCACAGCTGAATTCTACCAAAAATTTAGAGAAGAGCTAACTCCTATCCTACTCAAACTCTTCCAGAAAATTGCAGAGTAAGGTAAACTCCCAAACTCATTCTATGAGGCCACCATCACCCTAATACCAAAACCTGACAAAGATGCTACAAAAAAGAAAACTACAGGCCAATATCACTGATGAACATAGATTCAAAAATCCTTAACAAAATTCTAGCAATCAGAATCCAACAACATATTAAAAAGATCATACATCATGACCAAGTGGGCTTTATCCCAGGGATGCAAGGATTCGTCAATATCTGCAAATCAATGTAATACACCACATTAATAAATTGAAAAATAAAAACCATATGATTATCTCAATAGATGCAGAGAAAGCCTTTGACAAAATTCAACATCCGTTTATGATAAAAACTCTCCAGAAAGCAGGAATAGAAGAAACATACCTCAACATAATAAAAGCTATATATGACAAACCCACAGCAAACATTATCCTCAGTGGTAAAAAACTGAAAGCATTTCCCCTAATGTCAGGAACACGACAAGGGTGCCCACTCTCACCACTACTATTCAACATAGTTTTGGAAGTTTTGGCCACAGCAATCAGAGCAGAAAAAAAAAATAAAAGGAATCCAGATTGGAAAAGAAGAAGTAAAACTCTCACTGCTTGCAGATGACATGATCCTATACTTAGAAAACCCTAAAGACTCTACCAGAAAATTACTAGAGCTAATTAATGAATATAGTAAAGTTGAAGGATATAAAATCAACACACAGAAATCCCTTGCATTCTTATACACTAACAATGAGAGAAAAGAAAGAGAAATTAAGGAAACAATTCCATTCACTATGGTAACGAAAAGAATAAAATACTTAGGAATATATCTACCTAAAGAAACAAAAGACCTATATATAGAAAACTATAAAACACTGGTGAAAGAAATCAAAGAGGACACTAATAGATGGAGAAATACACTGTGTTCATGGATCGGAAGAATCAATATAGTGAAAATGAGTATACTACCCAAAGCATTCTATAGATTCAATGCAATCCTTATCAAGCTACCAACAGTATTTTTCACAGAACTAGATCAAATAATTTCACGATTTGTATGGAAATACAAAAAACCTCGAATAGCCAAAGCAATCTTGAGAAAGAAGAATGGAACTGGAGCAATCAACCTGCCTGACTTCAGGCTTTACTACAAAGCCACAGTCATCAAGACAGTATGGTACTGGCACAAAGACAGAAATATAGATCAATGGAACAAAATGGAAAGCCCAGACATAAATCCATGTACCTATGGTCACCTTATCTTCGACAAAGGAGGCAAGAATATACAATGGAGAAAAGACAATCTCTTTAACAAGAGGTGCTGGGAAAACTGGTCAGCCACTTGTAAAAAATGAAACTGGAACACTTCCTAACACCATACAGAAAAATAAACTCAAAATGGCTTAAAGGCCAGAAACTATAAAACTCATAGACATAGGCAAAACACTCTCTGACATAAACCACAGCAGGATCCTCTATGACCCACCTCCCAGAATATTGGAAATAAAAGCAAAAATAAACAAATGGGACCTAATGAAAATTAAAAGCTTTTGCACAACAAAGGAAACTATAAGCAAGGTGAAAAGACAGCCTTCAGAATGGGTGAAAATCATAGCAAACGAAGCAACTGACAAAGAATTAATCTCAAAAATATACAAGCAACACCTGCAGCTCAATTCCAGAAAAATAAACGGCCAAACCAAAAAATGGGCCAAAGAACTAAACAGACATTTCTTCAAAAAAGACATACAGATGGCTAACAAACACATGAAAAGATGCTCAACATCACTCATTATTAGAGAAATGCAAATCAAAACCACAATGAGGTACCATTTCACGCCAGTCAGAATGGCTGCTATCCAAAAGTCTACATGCAATAAATGCTGGAGAGGGTGTGGAGAAAAGGGAACCCTCTTACACTGTTGGCGGGAATGCAAACTAGTACAGCCACTATGGAGAACAGTGTGGAGATTCCTTAAAAAACTGGAAATAGAACTGCCATACGACCCAGCAATCCCACTGCTGGGCATATACACCAAGGAAACCAGAATTGAAAGAGATACGTGTATCCCAGTGTTCATCGCAGCACTGTTTATAATAGCCAGGACATGGAAGCAACCTAGATGTCCATCAGCAGACGAATGGATAAGAAAGTTGTGGTACACATACACAATGAAATATTATTCAGCCATTAAAAAGAATACATTTGAATCAGTTCTAATGAGGTGGATGAAACTGGAGCATATTATACAGAGTGAAGTAAGCCAGAAAGAAAAACACCAATACAGTATATTAATGCATACATATGGAATTTGGAGAGATGGTAACGATGACCCTGTATGCGAGACAGCAAAAGACAGATGTATACAGATGTATACAACAGTCTTTTGGACTCTCTGGGAGAGGGCAAGGGTGGGATGGTTTGGGAGAATGGCACTGAAACATGTATTTTATCATATGTGAAATGGATTGCCAGTCCAGGTTTGATGCATGATATAGGGTGTTCGGTATCGGGGTCCAGCCTCGATAAGGCCCAGGGTATCCTCGGGATGAACGGCGTCGGCGTTAGAGAGAGAGAGAGAGAGACAGGGACTGATGATTCCTTGGTTTATGCTGGAAACCAATAAAACCCCAGCACGGGGCTTGCTCTGTTTACGTAGGCCGCAGGCGCCCTCTAGAATCACTGGAGACACCCCACCAGGGCACCCCCTCGAGTGGGTCTTAGAAGCCCAGGCAGATAAGTAAACTCAGAGGGCCCAGCGCTCCAAGGATCTCAACCAGAAAAAGGAGAATAGAGAAAAGAATGGAAAAAGAGAAAGAACGACACGGGGAGACCAAGCTTCAATGAGCGAGGCCCAAAACTTTATTTTCCAGTGCTGCTTTTATACCCTAAGTTATGCGCATAAGAAACAGAGAAAGGGAGGTATAGATTCACACCAAAATCACGTGGGGTCAGCAGTCTTGACCCTTATCAAGATCAGGGCTTATTTTTGTGTGATAAAAGTTTTAGGTGATTTACATCATCTTCTGGCCAGGGGGCCTGCTAACAGTTTTATGGCCCTCTCTCCTGACAATAGGTTAGTTAGCAAGTAAAAGACTTTTCTTTTAAGGTGACTTTCCTAAAGTTAGGTGGTAGACACATAACAAAGTTACATTCCTATAAGGCACCAGTATAGTGAGCTGCAAGAAAGGAATTTATTAACTTAAGATCTGATGTGGTTAAATCAAAGGTTACTACTTATATTCTCTGTATGTGATTAATATATTTCCAAGGATACAATGGATAGAGGAAACTTTGCAGCAAGCATTGATTCAACAATGAAATCTTTTTTAGTACTACTCTAATGATTTTAACTTCTTCAACAGATTCCTGTATTTTAGAATATTAGGCTTTCTGTCCTTGCATGGCTGGGAGGCTATAAACAGTCACACTCATAGTTGTAAGAGCCCGGATAAACTTGTCATGCAAGTTAGAAAGCTATCAGAGGGGCTTGGATTGGAACACTCCTATTAAGCCGAGGAGAACTTTTAAACTACAGCTCTGAATTAATGTTTTCAGAGAAAGGTGGTTGGGGGGAAGCCCCCGTAAGTATTAGAGGACTTGGTAAGAGGCATAAGATGGTAAAGCAGTCAGATTCCGGTTTTCTTTGGGGTAGATGCTCAGGTAAGTTCAGGGAGTTCCTCGAGCCCTGATTAGCCTTTGCCCGTCAGGCCTCTTCCCCAACTGACCTTTGCCATGGGTAGGATTTCCCTCGCTGGCTCCCGGCAGTTCGGGGCTGGTGCACTGGGATGACCTAGAGGGATGGGATGGGGAGGGAGGTGGGAAGGGGGTTCAGGATGGGGAACACATGTATACCCCTGGCTGATTCATGTCAATGTATGGCAAAACCAAAACAATATTGTAAAGTAATTAGCCTCCAAAAAACAAATAAATTAACAATAACAACAACAACAACAAAATATTTATATAAGTGCACATTTACACTGCAATAAAAAGGACACCTAAATGCCCAGCAGTAGGAGAATAGTTAAATAAATATTGATACATGTATATATTAAGAAACTAGGTCACAGTTAAAAATTATTTAGAAAAACATTTAATGCTGTAGGAAAATATAAAATACATGAGAAATTAAGGAAAGAAGCAAACCACAAAGCAGGATATATGGTGTAATTGCATTAATTTAAAAGTATGTATACAAACAGAAAAAGATTTAAATGTAAACATCAAAATACTATGTGATAGAATTGTGAGGGATTTTTATTCCTTTATACCTTTCTGTAGTTTGCAAAATTTTAAACACAAATATGTGGTTTCTTTAAAAATTATATAGGTCAAAATTGTTTAGGAAACAGAAGGAAAAGTTTTTCTTCAGCCTACTCAATCTGAAAAATTATTACTTTACAATCTCATATTTGACTCAGAAAAAAATGGAGTTGCTGTAGGTCAAGGTAGAGGGAGTTAATTAGAAATATTTTTTTCCTCTTTCTTTAAGTGAGACCATTATTCTAAGAGAATTCTCTACCCCAAAATTCCCCCTTTCCTTATCTCTCCCTGATGTAAAAGGAGAGCCTCCCCCAAAGAACTTAGTATCATCTTTGGGCCATTCACCCTACAAGGGTCCAATTTCCAACTATACTTCCTTAGCCTCAGAACCCACATGGACTAGCCTCTTTTAGTTCAGAGACAAGGACACTTATCTTCAGGTAAAATTATATTAAGGAAATACAGAAACCTCTAGGGGATTACATGTGCCCTTTAGAGTTAAACAGTTATTATGCAAGGTGAAAACCTCCCATATACCTTGCACTGTTTTATTATTATTATTAATTTTTACTGGAGTATAGTTGCTTTACAATGTTGTGTCAGTTTCTACCATTCAGCAAAGTGAATAAGCTTTATGTATACATATATCTTCTCTTTTTTTGGATGTCCTACCCATTGAGGTCACCATAGAGCATTGAGTAGAGTTCCCTGTGCTATATATTAGGTTCTCATCAGTTATGTATTTTATACATATTAGTGTATATATGTCAATCCCAATCTCCCAATTCATCCCACCCTTCCTTCCCCTCTTGGTATCCATATATTTGTTCTCTACATGTGTCTCTATTTCTACTTTGCAAATAAGTTCATCTGTACCATTTTCTGGGCTTCTCTGGTGGCTCAGCTGGTATAGAATCCACCTTCAGATCCCCTGGAGAGGGGAACAACTACCCATTCCAGTATTCTGGCCTGGAGAATTCCATGGACTGTATAGTCCATGGGGTTGCAAAGAGTCAGACATGACTGAGCTACTTTTACTTTCACCATTTTCTAGATTCTATTACACATATAAGCAATATTACATGATACTTGTTTTTCTGATTGACTTTACTTTGTATGACAGTCTCTAAATCCATCCATCTTTCTCCAAATGGCACAATTTCATTCCTTTTTATAGCTGAGTAACATTCCATCATATATATGTACCACATCTTCTTTATCTATTCATCTGTCAATGGACACCTAGGTTGCGTCCATGTCCTGGCTATTGTAAGTAGTGCTGAAATGTCACTGGGGTGAATATGTCTTTTTGAATTATTATTTTCTCCAGGTATATGCCCAGAAGTGGTATTACTAGGTCCTATGGTAGTTCTACTTTTAGTTTGGACTGCTTTAATTCCACCTTCCTACTTTACTGAGAGCTACCTTATCTTCTTAACTATCAATGCCTTTCTGTAAACTGAAACACCTGCCTGAAAACTCAACCCATGGATAACAGAATATGCATGTCTTTGTTTTGCATTGGTCCTAATCTAGGGAATGATTGTTCTAGGTGATAGGATGATTTTCCCAAAGCAAAATTTGGGAAAGGGCTACATCATTTATCAAAAAATTATTCCAGCAGAAAGGGACTGCCTTCCCAGTAGGACCCCTTAGATTATACACGTCCCTGTGACCTAACAACAAGTACAGAAATACTTATTTGGGAGTTAATTTTTCTTATTATACTATTTCTAGATGATTTTCTTCCTGATTTTACCTACCTCCTACTTTTTTTTCTTCCTTCTAGTTGTTTAGGCAGTGATCAATTTCTGACACTTTTCTAAAAGCTACCTGATAAGATTGGTATTTCCCCTAAATATTGTCTGCTCTGGGCACCAGAGCATCTTTATTAGAACAAGAAAATCTCCAAGTCTAATGGGGATAGATTCCTAATGATAGAATTCTGGATGCTGTGAAAGTCGAGGTGGTAGAAATATGTTTCAAGTAGGAGGTCTTCTTGTACTCCCTCAAAGCATTCCTCTCTGGAAACTCTTGGATCTGCCAGCAAGTCAAGTTTCTGCCGCAGCCTTGGAATCATAAGCGCCTTGAGCTGTGTTTCTAGCAGGTAGGAATGAGTCTGCATTGACTCCTGTCTTGGTAGTCCAGCTAGTGACCAGTCACGGTCAGTTGTTAAGACCAAAAGCATGGACCTCATTTCATCTCCCTGGGGATCCCTGGATGCACCTGCCAATTGGGACAATGCCAACATTATATATCTCTCTGAGAAGTTTCATTTTCCCATTTGACTTAAATGACTTAACTGCAGTGTAAATATCTGTGCATTAACTTGGATGCATTCTAGTGCTTCCACATTCCTTGTTAGGTAAACCGTCCTATCACAGACCTGTCACAGACTTTGCAGGGCACCCAGCGTAAGATCAACGAAACAGTAGGAAACCCCAGAATCTCTATTAAGGAAAAAGATCAGATTTGTACTTTTTTTTTTCATTTATTTTTCTATTCATTAAATATCTTCGTTGAGAGCTTGCTTGTGTCAGAAATTGTTCTAGGTGATAGAAATTCAGCAGTACAGTGAAGGGACTGGTGAGGAAAATATTCCTGCTCTAATGGAATTCCCATCGAATGAGGGGAAACAAATGATGACAAAGTAAACAAGCAAAATATGTATACACTGTTGGTGACAACTGCTATTGTCAATGAAAAAATTGCAAAACCTAAAAGTTGAGAATTTGCTTCTGTAATAGCTCAGATGGTAAAGGATCTGCCTGCAATGCAGGAGATTTGGGTTCAATCCCTGGGTCAGGAAGATCCCCTGGAGAAGGAAATGGCAACCCACTCCAGTATTCTTGCCTGGAGAATCCCATGGACAGAGGAGCCTGGCGGACTCCTACAGTCCATAGGGTCACAAAGAGTTGGACATGACTGAGTGACTAACACTTTAAAGCTGAGAATTATGTTTTATTCAGGTGCCTTACTGTTTACTGAGAAATATAGCCTAGGATAACAGTCTCTCAGAAATCTCTGAGGGATTGTTCCAAAGATGAAGGGAGGAGCCAGGAAATATAGGGGGATTTGCTGGAAAAAGGAAAAAACCATCTAGCCAAACATCAAAAAATTATTACTAAACCCAAAAAGCAGACTTTCAAGTTAATGATTTTAGAGCCTTTCTGTGTATGGCAAGATGCAAGTGTCTGGCTTATTGAAACCATTCTATAATATGCATCTTAACCATCCAAGAGCCAGCTGGAAGAGGAGGTGAGTGAGGTCAGGGGCCAAGGCCACAGTGACCATGTCAGGATTCAGGATTTGTTCTGAGACACATGAGAAGTTAACGAACCAATGAGACACACTTGCTTTAACAGCACCTCTCTGGTTGCTGTATTGAATATAAACCACAGGAGGGCAAGGGCCAAAGCTTAGAGATCAGATAGAAGACTTTTGCAAAAATCCTGACCAAAGAGGCTGATTAACTGGGTCAGGATGGGTCAGTGGAAGTGGCAGAATTACCAAAACTGCTCAATTAAACATGTTGTTTATTTATAATCGTACCAAGGAAGAAAATATTTCTTCCTCTCCCCCATGCCCAACTCAGAAGAGAACTTGGTTTTTTTGCTAATTGAATGAATAGTTACATAATCAGTAAAGCAGTAGTCAAAGGGTTAACTACTAGAAGGTCAGTCAGTGAATTTAAATGCATAGCAAACACATGAAGAGTGACTTATTTTCCATGTCCAGTAAGTAAACAATACTGTAGACTCAAGGTTAAGGGCTATGAGACAATAAATCTTTGCAGTTAAACTAGAGACCCTCAGAAATTTCTTGCAAATAAACTAGTCAGCATTCATTTATGGTGACAAGACCAAGAAAAGATATAAATCTGGCAAAAAAACCATCTTCATTCCAATTTGCCCAGTGTTTCTATTCTGAGTGTCTTTAGTGTAGTTGATTCATAAATAAACTACAGACTTCTCCCCTAACTTTAAGGAGATAGGAAAGGTAGCTGTTTGAGAACACAGAACACCTGGGCCTTAGAGTGTCTCTAGCCGTTTAAGGTTCTTTTTTCCACAGCTAAATGAGACGAGTGGTTTCTGTCATCGACTCAAACACAATCTCAGGCTGAGTTAGAAAATCCAGGGCTCATGCTTTTTAGTTCTATGTCTGGCCATGAGAAGCACTCCCTATAGGGATAAACGATCAATAGACCAACTGGATTTTCCCTTTGGGAATTCAAACTGGGGGAAATAAGAAAGACTAGGTCAAAAAGAAAGTGCAGAAGTAGAGGTAAGGACAGGAGCCAAGCTACACTGGTGGGAGGGGACAGAAGTGCAGACAACTGTGGTGAATTCTGACCAGCCCCAAGGCTGGTCTCCCCAGGCTGCCACAATTCAGTCTCCATTTGCAGATTTCTCTCCTTTTATTGCCTTAGGAATTCTTGCTTGAGTCTTCCTGAATGAGTTGGCTCTTTGCAACCAAAAGTGCCTCCATGGAGACTAAGAAAAAAGTGTATTGAGGCTTATTTCTAATTTATAATGGTAGGATACTTAAAGGAAAAAAAAATCTTAATCTTTAAAACTTGCATTAGTATACACATTGAGCTATATACTAGGAGAGATTTTTCTGGGAGAAGTCTGGCCTTGCTATAAACATCAGTTGATATCTACACAGTGCCTGTGCCAATGTCTGGTTAGAAACAAGTCTATGGACACCATGAAACAGGAAAAAAGGCAACTCAATCCTTCTTTTCCTCAGAAGCACTGTAAACAATTTAACTGCACTCTAGAAATTATCTTCTTCATGAACCATGTGGCCTTCTGGGTAAAACTGTTGACTGGTGATAAATGTGATATAAATAATAATGCTATAAGCTACTATTTACCAGTACTTAGTATATGTCAGGCCCTGTACTGAGAGTTTTATGTATGTTATTGTAATTAAATCTCACTGGTATAGCCACGCGTTCCGGGAAACAAACTCACTCAGAAGGACAATGCAGATAGTGGAGTGCAATTTATTACACCGGCCAGCCCAAGGCAGAGTCTCCTCTTAGCCAAGGACCTAGACCAGTTTTTGTGAAAACCTTATACACCCTAAGTGAACATGCCCAAACCCACCTCCCCAGATTCCCTGAAACTAGTCTGAGCAAAGGAAAATAAAGATACAGTCAAAGTTAACCCATGATTCATATTCCCCAAGCCTAGGTAGTTCAGTTCAGTTCAGTCACTCAGTCATGTCCAACTCTTTGCCACCCCATGAACCGCAGCACACCAGGCCTCCCTGTCCATCACCAACTCCCAGAGTCCACCCAAACTTATATCCTTGACTAGACGGAACTTTATTGACAAAGTGATGCCTCTGCTTTTTAATATGCTGTCTAGGTTGGCCATAACTTTCCTTCCAAGGAGTAAACATCTTTTAATTTCATGGCTGCATGAAACCAGCCATCTGCAGTGGCTTTGCAGTGATTTTGGAGCCCCCCAAAATAAAGCCTAGGTAGTTAACAGTGGACAATTATCAATAGGGCTGTGCTCATACCCCAATAAGCATAATAGAATGTGTGATTCTATTCAGTTACACAGATAATTAGGGTATTCTTTTAGGCATGAGAGTCTAGGTACGAGCCCTGGGGCTCTTCCTTCTGGGGGCCTGGTTTTCCAGTTGGTATGTCATTTCCATAGATATTGGGCAAATAGCTCAAAGTCCACAGTCTGGCCCAAGATGGAGTCCTGCTTTCAAGATGGAGCCTGTTCTGTCTGCTTCCTCCTTCATCACAGTTAAACCTAGGAGGTCATTTTTAATCTACTTTTACAGAGAAGAGCTCCATGTTTACAGAAGTTGTGTGAGCTGCTAGAATCACACAACTAGTAAATAACACCTTGGATTTGAATGCAGATATATCTGGAGACCAATTCCTAACTCCCCACCCATATCCAAAATCCAGAGGAACCTGAAGCTTGTTGTGCAGATGGCAAGGTCAAGTTTAGAGGACCGTGAATGAACAGGTGTCTGGAGTAGTGATGTTACCAAGTCCAAGCTTGCTCTGCTCACCACATGATAGACCAATAAATGTGAGGGACGAGATATTGAGGCAAAGAATATGACTTTATTCAGAAAACCAGCTGACTGAGAAGATGCAGACTAGCATCTCCAAAATAGCCACCTTGTCAGAGCTAGATGCCAGGTTCTTTTATGGATCAGAGATGGGGAAGTAAGGAAACAAAAAGACCATTTAATTCTTGCAAATATCTCCTAGAATGGCAAGCCTTAGGCAGGGGGATGTGTTTATTTCACTTCCTCACAGTCTCCTACAGGTGGACCGGCTCAGGTTATCTGCCTGAGACAGGTCATTAAGTGGTGCACTTAGTGGTAAAGAACCCTCCTGGCAATGCAGGAGACATAAGAGATGTGAGTTCGATCCTGTGTCAGGAAGATCCCCTGGAGAAGGAAATGGCAGCCCATTCCAGTATTCTTGCCTGGAATATCCCATGAACAGAGGAGCCTGGCGGGCTACGGTCCATAGGGTTGCAAAGGGTCAGACATGACTGAAGCGACTTAGTACACACGCACACAGAAGCATCAAGATAAAGGCTAAAGTCACAGAAGCAGATCCAGTTCAGAATTAACCCTTAATGTTTCAGTGACTTTCTATTAGTACAGAGCCAATGATGAGCTGGGACCCACTTTTCCTTGCTGCCAGCCAGAATTTATCTCAAGACACTCAAGTGACCATATGGAGAGAGCAGGACAGAGGGCATCTACCTGGGAGGCAGGCAGGACTCAGCCCCACTCTTCAGGTCTCCCAATGGTTCATGTGGACAAGTAAGAGATCAGGACACATCCATGTGATGGGCCTTTAACCTCAGGGGTTAGTTTCTCTTCTAACAGCAAAATATTTCAGAATGTGAAACAACCCACACATAGGTATTCCTTCTCTAAACTTTCCGTTTTGTAATCAGTTTCACTCCTCAATACCTCTTGCCTCTCAGCTGCCTACATGCAGAAGCCCACATGGAAAAGCATAAAACATGGCTAAAGGTGCTTATTGCTCAGAGAAATCATCTTTCATGATCACACTTTTATGAAAATAGCAAGAATGAAACACCAAAAGCTTCTTGAGTAGCTAATTAGTAGCCCAGAGTCTTCACTCTCAAGTAACGTTCCAAGATCCTAAATTATTCATAGATGACTTCCTCAGACTGAAGGCTGAATGCAAGCCCCAAATAACTTCACTATGGACTTGGAGTGATTTGCTGTCTGAGAAAACGCATTCCACATTTGCTTAGAAAAAGGTTCTGGGAGGCAGAAGTTCAGTAATACAATTCACAGCCCCCAGTAACTGGTTTGTCATCCACCACCCTCCCACCACTGCCCCAACAAAAGGAAAAGGGCAGGCTGTTGATGCCAGGAGCAAACTGGATGCTGAAGGAACAAAACAAAAAGTAAATAACCTGTAGCTTATGCATCTTCAAGAATAGAAATAAATTGCCTCAACAGGAAAAAAAAAACAACAACCAATATTTGTGTTCTAACACAAAGGCCCATGGGCTGTGGAAGGTCCATCAACATAGCAGGACCAACCCCTGCCCACAAACCTGTCCTCCTACCTTGGCCCCTTCCCGGCGAGCATCAGAGTCAACAAATGAGGTCCATGACTTTTCATAGAGAAGGCTGGAGATTCCTTTGGGTTTAAAGTCTTCCTAACCATTTTGTCAAGCCATTTCCATGTCTTCTGTTCCATTTACACCTCAGCCAGAACTTACCACAGTTCACTTCTGGCACTACCCTGAGTCAGTGTCAGACTTCACAGGGTTTTTTATTTTTAATTGGAGGATAATCGCTTTACAATGTTGTACTGATTTCTGCTGTACAACAACATGAATCAGCTATAAGACTTCACAGGTTTAAGGACAGAGTCCTCCATAAGACTGCCCTAACTTCAGATGGCAGCCACAAGGTTCAAGAACCCCCAGACCACCCCCGCTTTTGACCAACTTGACTGCCTATTGGAGGGTTCCTGTGGCACCCCTCAGGTTGACAATTTGCTAAAACAACTCTTAGAACTCAAGGAAGCACTATACTGGGGATTAGTTTGATTATAAAAGATACACATAGAGGAGGTTCTGGAAGGGTCCTGAATGCAGAGCTTCCATGCCCTCTCCCTATGGAGCTCAAGGACATGTCACCCTCCCAGCACATCCAGGTGTTCACTAACCAGGAAGTTCCACCAAGTCTTCGTGTCCAGAGTTTTTAACTGGTATTTTCATTAGTTTTCTTTATGTTGATATGATTGATTAAAGCATTGGCCAAGTGACTGAATATCTCCGGCCCTCTTCTCTTCCCTGGAGGCCAAGCTGGCCCAAAGATCACATCATTTTTAAAAAATTTTTATTTTACAATGTTGCGTTGGTTTCCACTGTACAACAAAGAGAATCAGCCATGCATATACATATATGCCCTCTCTTTTGGATGTCCTTCCTGTGGCGGGCATCACAGAGCACTGAGTAGAGTTCCCTGTGTTATACGGTAGGGTCTCATTAGCTACCTACTTTACACATAGTCTCAATCGTGTATATATGTCAATCCCAGTCTCCCAATTTATCCCACACGCCTCCCTTCTTCCTTAGTATCCATACATTTTCCTCTACATCTGTGTCTCTGTTTCTGGTTTGTAAAAAGGTAGTCTATACCAATTTTTTCAGATTCTACATATATGCGTTGATATACAATATTTGTTTTTCTCTTTCTAACTTACTTCCCTCTGTATGACAGAGGTCCATCCACATCTCTGCAAATGAAGCAATCTTGTTCCTTTTCAATGGCTGAGTAATGTTCCATCATATATATGTGCCACATCTTCTTTATCCATTCCTCTGTTGATGGACATTTAGGTTGTTTCCATGTATCACATGCAGGTCTTTCTGATGACCAGCCCCCATCCTGAAACTATCCAGGGGCCCACCAGGAGTCACCTTGTTAATGTAATAAAGACATTCCTGTGCTGTGTGCTGTGCTTAGTCGCTCAGTCGGGTCCAACTCTGTTACCCCATGGTCTGTAGCCCACCAGGCTTCTCTGTCCATGGGATTCTCCAGGCAAGAACACTGGAATGGGTTGCCATGCCCTCCTTCAGGGAATCTTCCCAACACTCCTAGCACAAAAGAAATCCCAAGGGCTTTTGAAGCTTTGTGCTAGGAACCAGAGAAAAGGGCAGATATATACTTTATTTTACCACAGCCTCCATTATTGTCTATATGATTCCTGAATTTACATTTTCTTTGATCCCCAGACATGAACATCCTGCTCCCTATTTGATACCCCTTTTTGGCTGCCTCACAGGCCTCTCAAATTCAGTATGGAACAAAGTAAACTCATCTTCCTCTAACACAGTGCATCATCAGTCAGCATTCAATTATAGAAACAGAACCATCAGACATGACAGAGAGTAAGATATTCATGACCAGAGACTACAACTGATGCAGTGTGTGAACTGGTTAAACCATGTGTGTAAGACTTTGTGCCTGATGGCACTGCCACAAGTCAGCAAGGAAGGGAAGATGGGTGGCAAGGAGGAGAGAGCAGGAGGAAGACTGAAAAAAGGGAAGGTGAGCTGGAACCCACCAGGACTGTGTGGACAGACTCTGGTCTCTCATTGCTTCCAACCTGCATGACACCAGAGCCCCACAGTAGAAGCTGGCACCCTTCCTTGTAGAGCTACATGTATCCCACCCAGCAGTCAGAGAAGCTAAAGGAAGATGCAAGCTCAGCAGCTGCCTCCAAGCTAGACAAGCTATACCTGTGGAAGAGCAGCAGTGCTCATGAACGGACAGAGCAGCTGCCCCCACACCAACCTTCCAGCATGAAAACAGTGGCTGCCGCTTCACTTCTGCTTTCCAAAAGCACTTAGTTGTGTCTGATTCTTTGTGACCCTTTGGATTGTAGCCTGCCAGGCTCCTCTGTCTGTGGGATTTTTCAGGCAAGAATACTGGAGTGGATTGTCAGTTCCTTCTCCAGGGGATCTTGCCAACCCAAGGATCAAACCCACATCTCCTGTGTTTCCTGCATTGCAGGTGAATTCTTTACCCACAGAGCAATCACAGAAACATCTGCTTTCCAGACCTCCTGCCAAGTGGTTCCCACTGCTCTGCTGATTTGGGATATTCAGGGAAAGGGAAAGATTCAGCCAAAGATGGAGAAGCTCTATACAGTCAGCAAAAACAAGACCGGGAGCTGACTGTGGCTCAGATCATGAACTCCTTATTGCCAAATTCAGACTTACATTGAAAAAAGTAGGGAAAACCACTGGACCACTCAGGTACAACCTATTTCAAATTCCTTATGATTATACAGTGGAAGTGACAAATAGATTCAAGGGATTAGATCTGATAGAGGGCCTGAAGAACTATGGGTGGAGGTTTGGGAAAACCATCCCCAAGAAAAAGAAATGCAAAAAAGCAAAATGGTTGTCTCATGAGGCCTTAAAAATAGCTGAGAAAAGAAGAGAAGTGAAAGGCAAAGGAGAAAAGTAAAGATACATTCATCTGAATGCAGAGTTCCAAAAAATAGCAAGGAGAAATAAGAAATCCTTCCTAAGTGGTCAATGCAAGGGAATAGAGGAAAACAATAGAATGGGAAAGACTAGAAATCTCTTCAAGAAAATTAGAGATACCAAGGGAACATTTCATGCAAAGATGGGCACAGTAAAGGACAGAAATGGTATGGACCTAACAGAAGGAGAAGATATTAAGAAGGGTGGCAAGAATACACATAAATACTATACAAAAAAGATGTTTATGATCCAGATAACCATGATGGTGTGATCACTCACCTAGAGCCAGACATCCTGGAATGCAAAGTCAAGTGGACCTTAGGAAGCATCAGTATGAACAAAGCTAGTGGAAGTGATGGAATTCCAGTTGAGCTATTTCAAATCCTAAAAGATGATGCTGGGAAAGTGCTGCACTCAATATGCCAGCAAATTTGGAATACACAGCAGTGGCCACAGGACTGGAAAATATCAGTTTTCATTCCAATCCCAAAGAAAGGCAATGCCAAAGAATGTTCAAACTACCGCACAATTGCACGCATTTCACATACTAGCAAAGTCATGCTCAAAATTCTCCAAGCCTGGCTTCAACAGTCCATGAATCAAGAACTTCCAGATATTCAACATGGATTTACAAAAGGCAGAGGAGCCAGAAATCAAATTGCCGACATTCGTTTGGTCACAGAAAAGGCAAGAGAGTTCCAGAAAAACATCTATTTCTGCTTTATTGATTATGCTAAAGCCTTTGACTGTGTGGATCACAAAAAACTGTAGAAAATTCTTCAAGAGATGGGAATACCAGACAACCTTACCTACATCCTGAGAAATCTGTATGCAGGTCAAGAAGCAACAGTTAGAACTGGACATGGAACAACAGATTGGTTCCAAATCAGGAAAGGAGTAAATCAAGGCTATATATTGGCACCCTGCTATTTAACTTATATGCAGAGTACATCATGTGAAATGCTGGGCTGGATGAAGCACAAGCTGGGATCAAGATTCCCAGGAGAAATATCAATAACCTCAGATATGCAGAGGTTATTCATGGCAAAAAGATAGGGAAACAGTGATAGACTCTATTTTGGGGGGCTCCAAAATTACTGCAGATGATGATTGCAGCCATGAAATTAAAAGACGCTTGCTCTTTGGAAGAAAAGTTATGACCAGTCTAGACAGCATATTAAAAATCAGAGACATTACTTTGCTAACAAAAGTCCGTCCAGTTAGGGCTATGGTTTCTCCAGTAGTGATGTATGGATGTGAGAGTTGGACTATAAAGAAAGCTGAGTGCCAAAGAATTGATGCTTTTGAACTGTGGTGTTGGAGAAGACTCTTGAGAGTCCCTTGGACTGCAAGGAGATCCAACCAGTCCATTCTAAAGGAGATCAGTCCTGAATATTCATTGGAAGGACTGATACTGAAGCAGAAACTCCAATACTTTGGCCACCTGATGCGAAGAGCTGACTCACTGGAAAAGACCCTGATGCTGGGAAAGAGTGAAGGCAGGAGGAGACGGGGACGACAGAAGATGAGATGGTTGGATGGCATTACCAGCTCGATGGACATGAGTTTGAGTAAACTCCGGGAGTTGGTGCTGGACAAGGAGGCCTGGCATGCTGCAGTCCATGGGGTCGCGAAGAGTCGGACACGACCGAGTGACTGAACTGAACTGAACTGAACCACATCTTATTTTGTCATTTGTTGGTTCACATTCAGGTTGCTTCCATGTCTACGCCATTGTAAAAGTGCTGCTACAAACATTGCAAATATCTTTTTTAATTATAATTTTCATATTTTCTCTGCATATATGCCCAAGATTGGGACTGCTGGATCCTCTGGTAACTCTATTTTTAGTTTTTTAAGGACCCTCTATACTATTCTCCATAGTGACAACACCAATAGACATTTCCACCAACAGCATTTATTTTTTGTAAACTTTTTGATGACGGTTATTCTGACTGGTGTAAGGTTGTAGCTCATTGTAGTTTTGATTTGCATTTCTCTAATAATTAGCAGTAAGGAACAACTTTTCGTGTGCCTATCAGCCATCTGTATGTCTTCTTTGGAGAATTTGTTATGTCTTCTGCCCATTGTTTGATTGGACTGTTTTCTTGATTTTGAGTTGCATGTGCTGTCTGTATATTTTGGAAATTAAACCCTTGTCTGTCACATCATTGTCAACCATGTCTGTCCATTGAGTCTAGAAGGGGATCTGACTCACGCTGTGCCACCTCTTGGTATGGTATTGAAGGCAGTTCAGGAACTAGATTTTGGGGGACTTAAGCCCATCAGTGATGCCACACCCCTATGTGCATGTGTGCCAAGTCGCTCAGTTATGTCTGACTCTTTGTGACCCCATGGACTGTAACCTGCCAGGCTGCTCTGTCCATAGAATTTTCCAGGCAGGAATACTGGAGAGGGTTGCTATTTCCTACTTCCGGGTCACACTCCTAGTCTGTAGCTATTTCCTTGACCCTTCAAGAACTGGCCAACCTTTGATATTTTGGCAAGTATCAAAACAGGTAATATTTAGTAATGAGTGAAAAACCACCTGCGGAGAAGGCAATGGCAAGCCACTCCAGTACTCTTGCCTAGAAAATCCCATGGATGGAGGAGCCTGGTAGGCTGCAGTCCGTGGGGTCGCTAAGGGTCAGACACGACTGAGCGGCTTCACTTTCACTTTTCACTTTCACACACTGGAGAAGGAAATGGCAACCCACTCCAGTGTTCTTGCCTGGAGAATCCCAGGGATGGGGGAGCCTGGTGGGCTTCCATCTATGGGGTCACACAGAGTCGGACACGACTGAAGTGACTTAGCAGCAGCAGCAGAAAAACCACCTGACCTTCCTCTTGAGAAACCTGTATACAGGTCAGGAAGCAACAGTCAGAACTGTACATGGAACAACAGACTGGTTCCAAATAGGAAAAGGGGTACGTCAAGGCTGTATATTGTCACCTTGCTTATTTAACTTCTATGCAGAGTACATCATGAGAAACGCTGGGCTGGAAGAAGCACAAGCTGGAATCAAGATTGCTGGGAGAAATATCAATAACCTCAGATATGCAGATGACACTACTCTTATGGCAGAAAGTGAAGAGGAACTCAAAAGCCTCTTGATTAAAGTGAAAGGGGAGAGTGAAAAGGTTGACTTGAAGCTCAACATTCAGAAAACAAAGATCATGGCATCTGGTCCCATCACTTCATGGGAAATAGATGGAAAAACAGTGGAAACAGTGTCAGATTTTATTTTTGGGGGCTCCAAAATCACTGCAGATGCTGATTGCAGCCATGAAATTAAAAGACGCTTACTCCTTGGAAGGAAAGTTATGACCAACCTTGATAGTCTATTAAAAAGCAGAGACATTACTTTGCCAACAAAGGTCCATCTAGTCAAGGCTCTGGTTTTTCCCGTGGTCATGTATGGATGTGAGAGTTGGACTGTGAAGAAAGCTGATCGCCGAAGAATTGATGCTTTTGAACTGTGGTGCTGAAGAAGACTCTTGAGAGTCCCTTGGACTGCAAGGAGATCCAACCAGTCCATTCTAAAGGAGATCAATCCTGGGTGTTCATTGGAAGGACTGATGCTAAAGTTGAAACTGCAATACTTTGGCCACCTGATGCGACGAGTTGACTCACTGGAAAAGACTCTGATGCTAGGAAAGGTTGGGGGCGGGAGGAGAAGGGGACGACAGAGAATGAGATGGCTGGATGGCATCACAGACTCTGTGGACATGAGTTTGAGTGAACTCCGGAAGTTGGTGATGGACAGGGAGGCCTGGCATGCTGTGACTCATGGGGTCGCGGAGAGTCGGATATGACTGAGCGACTGAACTGAACTGAACTTAAAAACCTTCAACTTTGAAGGTTATCTTTAGATGTTTTCATGTCATTATGATTATAAGAATAATAAAATCTAAAAGTGAATAACAAAAAATTTACAAGTCAAATTAAACAAACTTTTTAATTAGTTTTTAAAAATAATCTATAATTTATGACCTTAATTCTGTGAAGATACTGACTGAAGATGAGCCCTCTGGTAAATTAAAGCCATAAAACTTAATAAATGAGATATTGTTGAGTGTCTGTAATTTACAAGGCACTATTCACATTACTGAATTGAGGGACACTATCATTTACTGGCAGGCACTAAGATTGATACAAAAATTAGAAATGGTAAATCTGATATGATTGTAGCTGACAATCTAAGTGTAACATACTCTTAATTATATCACTGGACTTCAGCCCTTCGGATGTTGTCATGGAAATTTAATGAAGGTGTTTTATTCTGAGTGACTCCAGCATATACTGCTTTTTTTTTTAATTAAGAAAGCCCATAATTTTCTCTTCTCTCTAATTATTCTAATGGATTCCCTTTTCTCATCCATATTTTTCCAGAATGTGAACATTATACTTAATAAAATTGCTGAACATGGATTCAGAGCTACCATAACTTGTTTTTCCCTAATATTGCTCCCAAAACAACCGAAATTACCAACTGTGAAGTATTAATCACAGCTAAATTCATGTTTTGGATGTAACTGCACAATCTGTCAAAATAAAGTCTCTAGCAGCCATTGATGAGAAATCTTGAGTGACAGCCTGGGAGATACACTTTGGCAAACTGTAAATATTTATTCAATTTACTGAGAAACTAAAAACCGGCCCATCTCTATAAGTGTTATTAATTCACATTCAGGTTTACATCACCCCAGGCTTTCAGCTTCCCTGGGAAGTGGTAGCAGCTGTTTATGGAGCTCGTGCTGGGAAAGTCCCCTTGCTATGCTCCCATTCCTGCTCTCTGGCAGTTCCCCTCAACCCCACCATCTGCTGTATTCTAGGAAAGGCTCCCAAGAAAGGAAACCACTCTCCTGAGCCTCTCCTTCAGATCTTCAGGGTAGCTAAGGGCTGTGAGGCTACAGCAAAGGACCTGTGCCTTGCATGTTTGCAGCAGATGCTGAAGAAGGAACTGGGCTCCTCTCAGCATGCATGTGGGTTTCATGCAGCACTGACTCCAGATCTGGATCTGGGGACCCAGGGCTGCTGCTCCAAGTCAGAGGCAGTGCGAACAATAGAAATTACCATCCAGGGGCCCTGTCTTGTGCCAGGCACTTTGCTAGGCTGTTCGCATACCCTGTCACATTGAATAGTGCCAACAACCCTATGAGGGAGGTGTGATATTATGTCCACTTTACACATACATAAACTGGGTCAGCGTCAAAGTAAGGTCCCCAAGACATCAGAGGGTCTCTTAGTTACCAAGTTCTCTGCTTTTGATTACTAAGCCATATGTGTCCTGTGTAATATAACTATAAAAGGGAAAATAAGTCCCCACCTGCTAACTCATTCATTGCTTCCACATGCTTGAAGCACATGTAAGGCCAGCCGCTCCCCTGTGCACAGGCTCTCATCTCCTCATGTACTTCAGCAGGATGTACTCCGGTAATTCTCTCCTCTCTCTTCTGTATCATCAACTTTCTCTCTCTACTGGATCTTTCCAGTCACCCTGTAAGTATCCTGTTATTTCTTCCATCTTAAAGTAATCATGGTTGGATGGCATCACTGACTCAATGGACATGAGTTTGAGTAAACTCTGGGAGTTGGTGATGGACAGGGAAGCCTGGCGTGCTGCAGTCCATGTGGTTGCAAAGAGTCAAACACGACTGAGCGACTAAACAGAACTGAACTGAAAGTAATCATTTCATGGCTCCAGATCTCCTCTACCTACCGGGCCATTTCTCTGTTGCCCTTGAGAGCATAACTCACCATATGATTCATGTATTCTCCCTGGCATTCAGTAATCCAAGTGGCTTTGTATTCCTTCTATATTCTATCAAATGTTTACAACCATGGAGACGCCTTCAATGTCTTTTACTTCAGGATATTTCTTTGAGCAGATTGAGCTTTATGTTGTAGCTTGCATTTCAAATATGCCTGGTTCTTTTTGGCATTCAATTGAAATTTAGCAGTAAAGAGACATGGAAGTCGATCTTGGAAGGGACAGTAGAACTTCATGAACTCCTTGGCCACCTTCTACCATGTGGCCAACATTGTATGGCTCCAGAGTTGGGTGTGATCTGTGGAAATCCACCAGCACAACTGAGAGAAAGTGCTGAAAGGGACTCCCTCCCAGGGGTGTCCGATAAGTGTTCTTTTTCTACAGATAGATCCTATGTGATATAATATTTTGACATAGGCTTATGTAGAAATCATTTTCTGTACATAAAATTATGTCTTAAGCATTGTTGGAGAGCTTGCTATGTAAAAAGATGAAACACAGAGGCAAACTATTATATATAGACTGGATAAACATTAAGGTCCTACTGTATAGCATATTCAAGACCCTGTAGTAAATCATAATGGAAAAGCATATGAAAACTAATATATACAAACATGTGTAACTGAAGTACTTTGCTGTACAGTAGAAATGAACAAAACACTGTAAATCAACTATACTTGAATAAAATAAGTTTTTTAAAAAGGATGAAACAGAACGAGCAAAAAGAACATGGAGATGCAAAAGAGCATTGTGCGAGTTATTGTGGATCCCTTGGTAATCTAGGGGATGCTTTCACAAGGAAGGCATCTGTCTTTCCTGCAACTCAAATATTCATGTATCATGGGTGCTTTAACAAGCTCACATGCACAGGAAGGTCAAGCATTATCTGTCACTCTGTATTTTAGAGATTCTCTTTGAATTCCATGATTCATTTGAAATTCTATAAGAAGCAAGTGTTTGGGAATCTGCTCTTTCTCTCTCAAAGGAGTTTTAAGTGACTCTGATGGAATATGGACTCAGAAAGGAACATCATCCTGTAATTCTAATATGGCTATTTACATAAACTGAGTCACAGCTGTTTACACAGCATACTCAGAAAACAGGCTGGGCACTATGGAATGAGACCAAACTCTCTAAAAGAAACTCAGCATAAAGGTCGGAAGAAAGAGTGGGAATGAAATAAGGAAGAGAAGGAGGGGATGGGATAGAAAGAGACAGAGATGAAGGCAGGAGAACAGAGGGGGAAGAGAAAGGACAAGCAAGATCCTTCCTAGAAAACTATCTTGCCGTCACTGAGCACAGAAACGTCTTGTGCATGAAAGAGGCAAGGTCTGGGCCCAAACTGCTAAATGATAAGTTTTTTTAACAATTAACAAAGTATTAAATAGTATTCTTAGCTTTGGATCTGGAGAAGGGAATGGCTACCCACTCCAGTATTCTTGCCCGGAGAATTCCATGGACAGAAGAGCCTGACAGGCTACAGTCCATGGGGTCGCAAAGAGTCAGACATGACTAAGCTACTAACACTTTCAGAGCTTCGGATATGAAAATAGATATTTGGTTAATTATATCTAGATTTTTTTTTAAATCCTTGCAAAATACACTCATGAGATATATTTGTAAGACAATCCAATGTTTTCTTTTTTTCAATTTCTTCCAATTTTTCTTTTTTTCAATAGAAAAAAAGATAATACAATTTAAAATGAGCAAAAAGCTTCAAGTCACTTCACAAAAGTGGACACGCTAAGTACCAGTAAACAGTAGAACTCAACATCATTAATTCTGAGGGCACTGCAAATTAAAACCACCATGAAATACCAAAATGCACCCATCAGAATGAAAAAGAATGAAAGCGCCACTGTGCACTGACCGGAGTACTCAGGTCGTGCTGGTGGGAGTGTCACTTGGTCTGGAACTTTAGGAAATTGTTTGGCATCATCTACTGAAGTGGGCATAGGCTTCCCTTGTGGCTCAGCTGGTAAAGAGTCCGCCTACAATGCAGGAGACCTGGGTTCGATCCCTGGGTTGGGAAGATCCCCTGGAGAAGGGAAAGGCTACCCACTCCAGTATTCTGGCCTGAAGAATTCCATGGACTGTATATTCCATGGGGTGGCAAAGAGCTGGACACGACTGAGCGACTTTCACTTTTCACTGAAGTGGGCATATGCATAGCCTATGACCCAGAAATTCCACTCCTCTGAATATACCAAACAGAATGCATATTTTTATATACATGGCATGTACAGGCATGTCATGTACAATGAATGTGCAAGTAAAGACATGTACAGAAACGTTTATAGAAGCACAAGTCATAGTAGCCAAAAGCTAGAAACAGCCCATCAGCTGTAGAGCAGGTAAGTAAATCATGATATGTTTAAGTATGGAGTATTACATAGCAATGGGAACAAGGTGAGTTATTGCTGTATTAAACAGCATTGATGAATCTAAGAAATAAGAGACTTATGTTTTTTTGAGAAACATAAGTCAAACAAAAAAGAGAGTAAATATACATGATCCCTTTTATGTAAGGTTCAAAAATAGAACAAGCTAATCCATAAATTAAAAACAGTTCAGGATGGGTTGCCTTTGAAGAGGATAATGTGAATAAGTGAGAAAGGGTGTAAGGGGACTTTTGGGGTACTAGTGATCATCCAATTTTTATCTCGGTGGTCTCACACGGGTCCGCTCCCCTTGTGAAAGTGTGTCAAGCTCTGTGCTTGAGCAGTTTTATATATATATATACATACACATGTATATCAATTAAAAGGTTAATTTTAAGATGAATGGCAATGGGGAAACAGACAACCACATGTTGTAACATACCATCCATACTGTGACATAGACAAGGGCCACCACTGCCCATCTCCTGGCCTTTCCTTGGTACTGCTTCCCAAGTGAGTTCTACACTCCTCACCCTCTTTAGATGGCCTGTTTGGCCATGCTCAGAATTCCAACTGACCTTACAGCATGTCCTTTAAGAAAGAACATCCCATTGGACCACCTCTGTTTAAATCCCACCCCCCTGTCACTTTGCACCTGTGTGATCTCAGACTAGGGATTCAAACTAAGGCCTTGGTTTCCTCATCGGGAAAGTGGAATTAGTACTGTACAGGTTTGTTAACAACTGAATTCTAGCCAGCATGCAGAGCAATGCCTAGCTTGTAGTGCGCACTCGATAAATGTAAGTTGGTTTCATTATTGGAGCAGCAGGCAGGGTCTAGATCATGCAGGCTCTTCAGGCCTTGGCAAGAGGCTGGGTTTGTTCAGCATGTATGGCAAAAGTGGGAATAAGCCCAGAGCGAGAGGCCTGCCCAAGGGAGAAAGCAAAGGTGATGGTTGTTAGCTCTGCCTCCCCTGTAACCAGGACTCAGGAAATAGGGAGGGGCTTGGATTCATTTTTAGGGAGAGCTTTGAAGGACTTTCACTGACACCCTCTGTTGGCACCAAACTCCTTGCTAAAGTCAAGATAATTTATAGCTACCACTCCACCTCTCTTTCTGGCAATTATCTGGCTTCCCTCAAAGCTATTCCACCCCCATCCTCTTGTCTCAGATTTGACCATTATTTTTCTAGTGGTGTCCCTTAGTGGGGGGAAAAAAAGCCCCTAAAATGGGTGGCTGGGTTGAAAGCAGGTAGTCGGCAAGGAGAGGCACTGAATACCAAGAACAGAGATATAGTCATTGAGAAGAAAAGTGCAAAGATGTTAAAGACACTCTAAGACTCTCACTCATGCAAATCTTACCTTTTAAGGACGTTACTGGCATAAGCCACAGTATATACCATAGTCCTGAGAACTCAAAATATGCTCATGTGATCAAGTTAAATGCATGTGATCAAATCTCCACACAGATCTAATAATTCTCAAATATGGAAGTATAGATTTTTCTAGGACTCATGATGGAAGACAGAGTGAATTTAGGATTAATCCAGCTTGGAAGACTGTAAACCTATATCAGGCTCAGATTAACAAAACAATAGTGCCCCTTTTTTGCCATGAGTAAAATATCTACCTTCAATACTCAATTTTTGAAAATTTCAGAGTTAAGAAACACTCTACATATTGAGCAAGTCAGGAGTGACCTCTAGTTACATGCTTTGCAGATGACCTTATTTTATCACCATACTGTCTCAGTGGTATACACAAGAGGTCACTGTTAAATTTCCAGGAAACCTGTGAGCCAGTCCTCTTGGTAACCTGAGGTCTGACATGATGGGAGTACTGACAGGTCAGAAACTGGAAAATACCACAAATCAGCCTCCCCTCCATATCAGTACCCAAGTGATAGATTATTGTCCTCACCTTATAAATAAGGAAATTTATTCATTCTTCGACCTTACATGTCTTCTCCAAAGTTATCCATCTAATACTTCGAAGTCAGATTTTAGACTTAGTCTATGCTTTGTCACTGAAATCTAGCTCTGTGATTTGAAACTATCACTAATGATCCACTTCATTAGAGATGTAATTTGAGTTTAATTGAAAAGCCTAACTTGTAGTTTAAACAATCGTTTTCTTAATTTATCTTACTATCTTATTATCTAAAAAAAATTATAAGGACCCTTCAAACAGCATAGATGAGAGAAACTTGCTTAATTATGCTTTCATTAATTTTACAAAGCCAGGCTGATGCCAATGACAGCATAATTTGGTCCCAGAAGCAAAATCACTCGGAATGCAGGACTTGCTCAGAAAGAGATGACTCCCATCTAACAAAAGCAGAACAGTTACCTGGGAACAATCATCTTGTTTTCATTTAACATCAGGAAACCAGTAACCTCAGTGGTGATTTTTTTTTTTTCATGAAGGATACCTGTGGAAGGCAGAGTTGTGAAATCAGTGACACCAGATCCTAGTGTCCAGGAAATAAAGTGAAACCTTGAGACAGGATTCCTCAAGCTTGGCTGCACATTACGTTTCAGAATATCTTAAGGCTCACCTCCCAGACCAGTATAATCAGACCAGATCATCTGGAGAGGGGACCTGGATATTGCTATTTTCTTTTTTACCAGTCACTAGGTGGTGCTAGTGGTAGGGAACCTGTCGGTCAATGCAGGAGAGGAGAGGTGAGTTCTATCCCTGTGTAGGGAAGATCCCCTGGAGGAGGACATAGCACCCATTCCAATATTCTTGTCTGGAGAATCCCATGGACAGAAGATCCTGGTGGGCTACAGTCCATGGGGTCACAAAGAGTCAGACATGACTGAGGACTGAGCACGCACATGCAGGGTGATTTGTTCACCCACAACCAACTTCCATCAAAAGACTGTTTTCTTCCTCTTTCATATTGTCAGGCAATGCTGTTGTGTAGACATTACTTTGCCAACCAAGGTCCGTCTAGTCAAGGCTATGGTTTTTCCCGTGGTCATGTATGGATGTGAGTGTTGGACTGTGAAGAAAGCTGATCACCGAAGAATTGATGCTTTTGAACTGTGGTGTTGGAGAAGACTCTTGAGACTCCCTTGGACTGCAAGGAGATCCAACCAGTCCACTCTAGAGGAGATCAATCCTGGGTGTTCATTGGAAGGACTGATGCTAAAGCTGAAACTCCAATACTTTGGCCACCTCATGCAATGAGTTGACTCACTGGAAAAGACTCTGATGCTGGGAGGGGTTGGGGGTGGGAGGAGAAGGGGACGACAGAGAATGAGATGGCTGGATGGCATCACCGACTCGATGGACATGAGTTTGAGTGAACTTGTTGGTGATGGACAGGGAGGCCTGGCGTGCTGTGGTTCATGGGGTCGCGGAGAGTCGGACACAGCTGAGCGACTGAACTGAACTGAACTGTTGTGTCCACAGTTGGGTCTCCATCCCTATCAAATCAGGTATAGAACGTCCAGTGGCCCCACCATAGTCTGGACACCTTCTAACTGCACATCCCATGCTCTGGCACCCCCTGCCAAAACTTTCTCCCAAAGAGCTCAGAAATGGACCGAAGAGTTCCTTGCCTACTTTCCTTCCACCTCTAGAATACGCAGACTACAAAGTATACATGATTAAAATCCCACCCTTCAGGTAAAATGTTCCTTACCTTTACACTTGCCATTCATTCTCTCAGTCATTCATTTCTTTGTTCTCTCCAGTAGTGAAAGAGCACATCTTTTGAGTCAGATGGTTTCCAGTTCTACATGTTTTTTGCCTCAGGTCTTTAGTAGCTGTGTGATTACAGGCATATTCAAACTTCAATATCCTTTCCTGAAATGTGTGAATAACAATGCCAAACTTATACTAGGTTTATTAAACCAAGTGCAGTGTTACATACAAAGTACCTAGCATAGTATCTGACACATGAGGTATACTCACTGATAAAGTAATAAAGTCAATTGATTCTTTAAACAAGTGTTTTGAGTCCTACCTATGTTCATAGCCGTTTCCCCTGGTATCTCAGCTGGTAAAGAATCCACCTGCAATGCAGGAGACCCTGGTTCAATTCCTGGTTGGGGAAGATACCCGGGAGAAGGGCTAGGCTATCCACTCCAGTATTCTTGGGTTTCCCTGGTGGCTCAAATGGTAAAATATCTGCCTGCAAAGTTTGAGACCCAGGTTCGATCCCTGGGTTGGGATGATCCTCTGAAGGAGAGAGTGGCAACCCAGTCCGGTATTCTTGCCTGGAAAATCCCATAGATAGAGGAGCCTGGCCGGCTACAGTCCATGCAGTTGCAAAGAGTTTGGACAAGACTGAGCAACTTTCACTATGTTCATAGTAGTATATGCGTGCGTGCTCCATCATGTCTGACTCTTTGTGACCCATCAGGTTCCTCCATCCCTGGGTTTTTTCAGGCAAGAATACTGGAGTGGACTGCCATGCTCTCCTCCAGGGAATCTTCCCCACCCAGGGATGAAACCCCACATCTCTTGTGTCTCCTGCATTGGCAGGTGAGTTCTTTACCACTAGCACCACCTAGGAAGCCCATTCAGATAAATACCCAGGAATAAAATAGCTGGACCACATGGTAGTTCTATTTCTAACTTTTTAAGGAACCTCCATACCATTTTTCATAACAGCTGCATCAATTTACATTCCTAACAACAGTTAACAAGGGTTCCCTTTTTCCACATTCTTGCCAACATTTATTACTATCTTTTTGATAATAGCCATTCTGACAGGCGTGGGGTGATATTTCGTTATGGTTTTGATTTGCACTTCCCTGATGATTAGTGATGTTGAAATTCTTTTTATATGACTCTTGGTCATCTATATGTCTTCTCTGGGAAAATGTCAAGTATTTACCAAACACCAATGCTTCTGGTCTTCTCAGTGCATCCTAGCATGACCTCAGGACAATCTCTCCTCATTGTCCCTTCTCTATGGGACCATTCCTACCTCCAGGCCTGACTTTTGGGCTATCTGTGGAGAAATGTCTGTTCGGTTCTGCCCATTTTTTGATTGGGTTGTTTGTTTTTTGACATTGAGCTGTATGAGCTGTTTTTTAGAAATTAATCTCTTATTGGTTGCATGGCTTGCAAATATTTTCTCCCATTCTCTGTGTTGTTTTTCTTTGTTTATGAGTTCCTTTGTTGTGCAAAAGCTTTTAAGCTTAATTAGGTCCCATTTATTTATTTTTGCTTTTTTTTCCATTACTCTAGGAGATGGATCCAAAAAAAATATTGTTGTGGTTTATGTCACTGAGTGCTCTGCCTATGTTTTCCTCTAGTAAGTTTATAGTATCTGGTCTTACATTTAGGTCTTTAGTCCATTTCAGGTTGATTTTTGTGTCTGGTATTAGATAATGTTCTAATTTCATTCTTTTGCATGTAGCTGTCCAGTTTTCCCAACACAACTTATTGAAGAGACTCTTTTCTCTGTTGTGCACCCTTGCCCCCTTCATTGTAGATTAACTGACTGTAGTTGTGTGGGTTTATTTCTGGACTTACTACTCTGTTCCATTGATCTATGTGTCTGCTTTTGTGCCAAAACCATACTGTCTTGATTAGTGTAGCTTTGTAGTATAGTCTGAAGTCAGGGAAGTTGATTCAAGAGCTCCATTTTTCTTTCTCAAGATTGCTTTGGCTATTTGGAGTCTCAGCTTTCTTTGAAATCTTCCCTGACAGATATTTGGCCTAAATTGCCTGGAGACTCCCATGGACGGAGGAGCCTGGTAGGCTGCAGTCCATGGGATCGCTAAGAGTTGGACACGACTGAACAACTTCACTTTTCACTTTCATGCACTGGAGAAGGAAATGGCAACCCACTCCAGTGTTCTTGCCTGGAGAATCCCAGGGATGGGGGAGCCTGGTGGGCTGCTGTCTATGGGGTCCCACAGAGTCGGACACGACTGACGTGACTTAGCAGCAGTAGCAGCAGCATTTGTTAGAGTATTTAATAAGCTCCAATTGTAGTGTTCCTCCAAAATGAATAACTTGGGGCATTTTCAAACATGCATTTTCTAGGCCTTAAATCAAATCTATTGAGTCTGAATCTCTTATGGAAGGGGCCTGGAATATACATGTTTACATACATGACAGATTGACCTATATGCACTTTAATGTTTAAGAGTGCCCTACCATTATATTTTATTTCTTTTGTTTATGCTGTTGCCTCCACAATGATGAAAATTTTGAACCACAAAAGAGTCAGTTTTTTATGACTTTCAGCCCCATAACAGTTTATTTCCACTACCAGCATCCTCAGCAGCTATCACTGTGCCAAGTACAGAGCAACAGAAGGACACACATGCACGCTAGTCTTGTGCATGTGCCCTGACACATTAGGCTGTCCACAGGCAACTGAAGGAACATGGGGGCCTTGCTTGACTGACACTGTTGAGAGTAAAATTGCTCCAATTTTAGACAGAAGTAATTTACAGGATGACAATATCATATTTGTCAAATACGATTCAAGTAAATTTTAGAATTATGACAGCATTCTCCTTTGCTCTTAGAAAGTCATGAGATGAATTTTTGGAAATAAATGGAGCTAGGATTTGTTTAAACAAGTGTCTTGATCTTCATTTCTCAGAGCTTTTTATTATCCAGGCTCACTGCTGCCTTGGCATTTTGACCTCTAGCTGCCTTAACCTGTGTGGGATGTTTTTTACTCAGGAATGAGTCTCTTTAAACAACCGTTTAATTTACCTCCTTCTCCAGTGGAAATAGATAACTATAAGCATAATGTTTTTAACTCAATCTTTGATTCATGGGGTTGCAAAGAGTCAGACACGACTGAGCGACTGACCTGAACTGAACTGGCTAGAAATACAACTGTGGTAAAGTAACTTCAATGGCAAGCCTCTTGAAAGAATGAAACTTGACACAGGGCTTTGAGAAGACACATTAGGCAGCTTAGCACCTTGTTAAATGAGGAACAGGTTAGAAACACGTAGACACTAATTTCCATAAACATAAAGTAAAATTTGAGCTTCTTGGATTGTTTTCTTGGAAAGACAAAGTGCTTCTCTGCAATGTGGAAAGTTTTGTTTTAGTATTTCCAGAGACTATCAAGTTGTAACCTTGAAGCTAAGGATGCTTATCATAGGAAACACTGATTACAATATTATTGCAAAAGTAAATTCACTTAAACTAAAACTTCACCCCTCAAATTTATCCAGATTACCCATTAACTAATACATTAGAGTTATTAGCTCTAATTAACTTCTCAACCATAGTAAAAAGAGGAGTTGATTCCCTTAAAAACAGGAACATAGTTAGCTAAGGCATTCCTCTTTACGCAAATTTTTAAAAGTTAATACCTAGAGCAGAAACTCAATTTTACATTTCAAATTGTTGGCTAAAAGGTATATATTTCTATAAAATTCCAACCAGAATGGGTAGAATGTTCAGAAAAAACAAAAATAAATTAAGTACAGACCTCGGAATTTTTTAAACAATTTATTTATTTTTGGCTGTACTGGCTCTTCATTGCTGCATAGGCTTTTGTCTAGTTGCAGCAACCAGGGGCTACTCTCTAGCTGCAGTCCATGGGCTTCTTGTTGCAGTGGCTTCTCTTGTTGCAGAGCACGAGCTATAGGGCACACGGGTTTCAGTAGTTGTGGCATGTGGGCTCAGTAGTTGCAGCTCGTGGGCTCCAGAGCACAGGGTCAGCAGTTAAGGCACAGGGGCTTAGTTACCCTGCAGCATGTGGGATATTCCCAGATCAGGGATCAAACCCATGTGCTCTGCATTGACAGGCAGATTCTTTACCACTGAATCACCAGAGAAGCCCTGGAATGTTTTTTTTCTTTCTGGCAACAAGATACCACAGTGCACCCTGGCTACAAACCAGTCAAAAATGCAAGGGGGAAAAAAATGGGTAAAATCTTATAAACCAATGGAAGAACTTGGAAGACAGTTTTTAAAAATTCATCTGAAGGCAGGAACAAAAAAGGATAACATGTCCACCTCTAGAACACAGGGCCTAGGAGGAAGAATGGGAATGGGGTGGTGCTGAGACTAGACCTTGAATCCACGTTGCTAGTGTTTGACCAAAGACCACTCCACAAAAAGCTAGGAATCAGGAATGGCTATCAGTTCAGTTCAGTTCAGTCGCTCAGTCGTGTCCAACTCTTTGCGACCCCATGAATCGCAGCATGCCCGGCCCTGTCCATTACTTACTCCTGGAGTTTACCCAAACCCATGTCCATCCAACCATCTCATGCTCTGTCGTCCCCTTCTCCTCCTGCCCCCAATTCCTCCCAGCATCAGGGTCTTTTCCAGTGAATCAGCTCTTCGCATGCGGAAGGAAATGCTCAGCAGAGGCAGGAAGCAAACTTTGTCATTACTGTTACATTTGTTGCAGTGATCTGTGGTCAGTGATCTTTGATGTTAACTTTTACAACTCACTGAAGGCTCTGATGATGGTTAGCTCTGTTTTAGCAATAAAGAATTTTTTTTAAGTTTCGGTCATTATGCTTACGTAGACATAATACGATTGCACACTTAATAGACTGTATGTGCCTGCATGCCAAGTTGCTTCAGTCGTGTCCAACTCTTTGCAGTCCTATGGACTGGAGCCCACCAGGCTCCACTGTCCATGGGATTCTCCAGGCAAGAATGAAATAGATTGCTGTGTTCTCATCCAGAGGACCTCTCCTACCCTGGGATTGAACCCACATCTCTTATGTCTCCTGCATTGGCAAGTGGGTTCTTTACCACTAGTGCCACCTGGGAAGCGTAATAGACTGTATAGTATGGTGTAAACAGAAGTTTTATATGTACTGGGAAGCCAAAAATTTCATGTGAGTCACTTTATTGTGATAGTCACTTTCTTGGCAGTGGTCTGGAATGAGACTCTCTGTGTAAAGATAATGTCTCACCCTAGAGCAAAAGGCAGATGTGTTTAGTGTCCATTAGCGAGATTTGTGTCCCCTAACAGGGTGCTTCGCCTGTAAGTCAGCCTACTGTATGTGCAGCTGCCATCTGCTCTCCTTTGCATCCCTTGATAGGGTTAAATTTCTGGAAATCAGCTCAAAACAAACAAACAGAAAAAACAACTGGTAGCTGAAGGCTACTGCTATGGCTGTGAGTAATAAACCATTCTTTGTCGGTGGCTCAGGAGTCTTGTGTCTTCTGTCAGCACCCATGAAATGGCATCAGGATACCTCATGAGCTTGCAAGTAGGGTAAAATCTCAGATTCTTAATATTTCTCAACAGAGAACTTATTTCTTCTGCTCTGATCTCCCTTCAGGAGCCAGATGTGGCCCATGCAGACTTTAGAAGTGAGAAATAAAGAACATGGTTTAGGTTGGTTTGTTTTGTAAAACTGAGTCACAAGTTCAAAGCTAGCATGGGAAGAAAATGAACTTCTGACTCTGTTAGATGAAGGCTCTGAGGAGACAAGAGTGATGGTTTACCATAGTCTAGTTTCTGCTTTCCTGGCAGCTTTCAGGAGCCTGTCATAAAATAGGGGTCAAAGTCAAAGTGAGTGCTGGGGAACAGGACTTACCATCCTTGGGTATTTGGCTGCACACTGAATCAGGTAACAGGGAGGAATTTAGTATATTTTCCTGGATTTGGTACATTTAGTGATAGAAACATCATTTTAAATTTACTGATTCAAGATAAATCCTACCACAGCTCCATCATCCTCAGCTTCCTCATTAGATAAGAGTGTAGCAGATTGACAGCAAAGTGGTGTGTATGATCTGATAATTATTGTGTTCTAACATAAACACCTCAGTATCTCACCTGGAAAGAGTGAGATACTTAAGTATGTAAGCAGCTGTTTATCTATTTTACAAGTAAGGTACATACTGTGAGAAGCTGTGTGTCTGTCTGTTACGTGTAAGTAACATTCTGACATTAATTTCAAATTCTAGAAAACTGCTAAACTATAATAATGTTGCTCTGGCCCATCCCTTAGAAACTGAATAATGGCAAGTTTAAAAGTTCAGTGGGATATCTCCAGTAGGAAACCAGTTAAGTGGGTCCGCTGAGGGACTTAAAGCTTGTTTTTAAGACCTTAGATGTGATACATTAACTAAAATGACTTACTCAAGAATAATATAGTTTTGGATGGAAGAAAATATGAAAACACAGTTATCGGGTACAACATACTGAGGGAAAATCCTGAATAGAGAAATGAAACTTTCTAAGTTAGTAACTCCAAGGAAAAGAACCTACCTGGGTAGATGACAGTATCAGCCGATTGTCAGCATTTCTCCTTAGTGACTTGAGTTAGAGGATACAATTTTTAATTCTTCAAAATACTTACCTTTAGAGTTGGATTCCACAAAAGATGAAAAACCCTCTATAAAAGAAATCAAAATATGAGATGATTTCAAAGTTTCCCCTCATGGTGGCAGTATCAATCACAAAGATGTATTTGGAGCATTCTTGTAAAATGCAATTTTATAAAATGATAGTCTTTCCTAGTACATGGTAATGTACTCTAAATGGGTATTAAATCTTTTGATAAAGTACATTATTCTGCATTTATAATCTTTTAGTGCAAATATGACTCACTAATATTGTTATAAAAGTATTCTACAATTCCAAGGAAAAAAATTAAGGCTGATTTTTGTAATGCTATTCCATTTTAATGGTTTACTTGGTACCATCTTCTTAATATGAATTAAGAATTAATGTGAACAAAAGAATTCAGTTCACTTCTAATAGCTTAGCAGGCGAGCTTGTTGGGATTATTCCAACAAAGCATACTGGGAAACATCATTGATTCAACACATTTGACCATTTGTAGTTGTCATGTACTGACGTAAGCGCCACAGGGCAACACTGATAAACTCTAAAATGAGGCTACCATCAAACTATTCACTGTGTTATAGGAGAGTAAAATGTTTACAAATGACAAAAATGTACTGAGTGTCACTTAAGAAAAACATAAAGGAAGATCTATGAGAACAGAGATGACTTACATCCTGCTTTCTGTTGAATCTTATGCACCATGAAGATAATTTTGGCATTTAGTATGTCTCCCTGAAAAATAAAAAGGTAGCATTTGCCTTGTTCTTGAAAGATGTAATGGTATGTGCAAGAAATGATAATAGGGGCTTCCCTAGTGGTTCAGGTGGTAAAGAATCTGCCTGTAATGCAGGAGACAAGGGTTCGATCCCTGGGTCAGGAAAATCCCCTGGAGAAGGGAATGGCAACCAACTCCAATATTCTTGCCTGGAGAATTCCATGGACAGAGGAGCCTGGAGGGCTACAGTCCATGGAGTCACAACGAGTTGGACACAACTCAGTGACTAAGACACACACACAAACACATACACACACACAAGACATGATAAAACACATTTGTAAAAATCAGAGTTATATTTGTGGGTTTTTTCACTAATTCAGTTCTTTTCCAGCTGTTGAAAAATGGCATAGCATGATTTCAAAATTTCCTCTCCACATTTCCCTGTCGTTGCAAACCAGGAAATCATCAATCGGCCTAAGGGTACTGCAGGCCCAGTAGGAAGTACACTGAATCATGGTTCATCCATCCAATGACTGTTGTTTCTTCAAAGGAGTCACTTTGAAATATATGTGGCTCAATTATGCTTGAAACTCTTCTTTGTAAATTACCTTCACAATCTGCATTAGTTGCTTTCAAACATTTTCATCCTCCTCTGTGTTCACAAAAGATTAGAAATCAGAATGACCTCAGACCTCTCAACAGGAAAAAAAGAAAAATAAAAATGGTAGAGCAAGGGTTGCACAATTTTGAAGAAATTGTCTTATGAGACATATTTACCTTCTGTATTACAGATTTCTTCATTTAATCTTTATGATGATTATGAACTATGTCAGCTTTTAGGGGGAAATATTGAGAATAAATCCCTGTCTTCCTCCACCTCAAATCACTGTTAGTATGTCAGAAAATGCCCTTTTCCTTAGAGCCATAGAATCAGGATTCAGAAAGAAAAAAAATTGGTTTATAAAAGAAGGCAGTGGTGAGAAGAGATCTAGTCTGGTTAGGAATGGGTATGTGAACTTGTAACAACAAATAATGCATTAGATACGTGTGTGTATATGCATAGTTTTATACATATGTATATGTTGTATAATAGTAAACTGTTGCAGAATTCAGACAGTTAATTCAGCAGTTTCTACTTCTGCCTTTGATAAAGATGCTCTCTGACCTGTTGTTGCCACTTCTTTGTATTTTACTTGCTTTTATTGAGATATAACTGACATAAAACATTGTGTAAGTTTAAAGTGTACAAGATGTTTACTCAAAACATTTGTGTATTGTGATATGATGGCCACTGTGGCACCAGTGACGCCTCTGTCGTTTCACATAATTATCATTTCTTTTTGTGGTGGGAACAATTAAGTTCTAGTCGCCAAGCAACTGTGAAGTTTGTAATACAGTATTGTTGGCGTTAATTACCATGCTGTGCATTAGATCTCCAGGACTCATTTATCTACTGGTTAAAAGTCTACCCTTAACAGCATCTCCCCACTTGCCCCGGCTCCCAGCACCAGGCAACCACCATTCAACACTGTTTTTATGAGTTTGGCTTTTTTTTTTTTAATATTCCACAGATAAGTTTTTGTTTTTTTCTGACCCCTCTTATTTTGCATAATGCCCTCAAGGTCCATCCAACCAGGCTGTCACAAATGGCAGGATTTTCTACTTCTCCTGGCTAAAACATATTCCATTGTGTGTATATATGTATGTGTGTGCATGCTCAGTTGCTCAGTCATGTCTGACTCTTGCAACCCCAAGGACTGTAGCCCCTCAAGCTCCTTCCTGCATGGGATTTTCCAGGCAAGAATACTGCAGGGGGTTGCCATTTCCTCCTCTAGGGGATCTTTCCAACCTAGGGATCAAACCCACGTCTCCTGCACTGGCAGGCAGATTATCATTGAGCCACCTGGAAAACCCATGTATATGTCAATACATACATGTGTGTATATATTTGCATGTGTGTGCGTATATGTGTTTTTTTAAAAATGTATCTTCTGTTTCCATTCATCCATTGACAAACATTTAGGTTGTTTCCATATCTTAGCTACTGTGAATAATGCTGCAGTGAACTTGGGAGTGCAGCTATCTCTTTGATATCCTATTTTCATTTCCTTTGGATATATACTCAGAAGTAGGATCGCTAGATCACATTGTTGTATGCTCAGTCATGTCCGACTCTTTGTGAACCCATGGACTGTAGCACGCCAGGCATCCCTGTCCCTAACTGTTTCCCAGAATTTGCCTAAGTTCATGTCCACTGAATCGGTGATACCAGCCAACCAGGGCAACAGAAGATAAGATGCTGAATCATATGGTAGTCTTATTTTTAATTTGTTGAGGAACCTCCCTACTGTTTTCATAGTGGTCATCAATTCACATTCCCAGCAGCAGTGTACACGCTTCCTTTTTCTCTGCATCCTCTCTATATTTATTATCTCTGATCTTTTTGATAATAGCCTTCTAACAGTTCAGTTCAGTTCAGTCGCTCAGTCGTGTCCGACTCTCCGTGACCCCATGAATCACAGCACACCAGGTCTCCCTGTCCATCACCAACTCCCAGAGTTCACTCAAACTCATGTCCACAGAGTTGGTGATGCCATCCAGCCATCTCATTCTCGGTCGTCCCCTTCTCCTCCCGCCCCCAACCTTTCCCAGCATCAGAGTCTTTTCCAGTGAGTCAACTCGTCACATGAGGTGGCCAAAGTATTGCAGTTTCAGCTTTAGCATCAGTCCTTCCAATGAACACCCAGGATCGATCTCCCTTAGAATGGATTGGTTGGATCTCCTTGCGGTACAAGGGACTCTCAAGAGTCTTTTCCAACACCACAGTTCAAAAGCATCAATTCTTCGGCGATCAGCTTTCTTCACAGTCCAACTCTCACATCCATACATGACCACGGGAAAAACCATAGCCTTGACTATATGGACCTTGGTTGGCAAAGTAATGTCTCTGCTTTTTAATATACGATCAAGGTTGGTCATAACTTTCCTTCCAAGGAGTAAGCGTCCTTTAATTTCATGGCTGCAATCAGCATCTGCAGTGATTTTGGAGCCCCAAAAAATAAAGTCTGACACTGTTTCCACTGTTTTTCCATCTATTTCCCAAGAAGTGATGGGACCAGATGCCATGATCTTTGTTTTTTGAATGTTGAGCTTCAAGCCAACCTTTTCACTCTCCCCTTTCACTTTCATCAAGAGGCTTTTGAGTTCCTCTTCACTTTCTGCCATAAGGGTAGTGTCATCTGCATATCTGAGGTTATTGATATTTCTCCCAGCAATCTTTATTCCAGCTTGTGCTTCTTCCAGCCCAGCATTCCTCATGATGTACTCTGCATAGAAGTTAAATAAGCAAGGTGACAATATACAGCCTTGACGCATTCCTTTTCCTATTTGGAACCAGTCTGTTGTTCCATGTAGGGTTCTGACTGTTGCTTCCTGACCTGCATACAGGTTTCTCAAGAGGCAGGTCAGGTGGTCTGGATTCCCATCTCTTTCAGAATTTTCCACAGTTTATTGTGATCCACACAATCAAAGGCCTTGGCATAGTCAATGAAGCAGAAATAGATGTTTTTCTGGAACTCTCTTGCTTTCTCCATGATCCAGCGGATGTTGGCAATTTGCTCTCTGGTGCCTCTGCCTTTTCTAAAAACTGCTTGAACATCTGGGAGTTCATGGTTTACATATTGCTGAAGCCTGGCTTGGAGAATTTTGAGCATGACTTTACTAGCGTGTGAGATGATTGCAATTGTGCGGTAGTTTGAGCATTCTTTGGCATTGCCTTTCTTTGGGATTGGAATGAAGACTGACCTTTTTCAGTCCTGTGGCCACTGCTGAGTTTTCCAAAGTTGCTGGCATATTGAGTGCAACACTTTCACAGCATCATCTTTCAAGATTTGAAATAGCTCAACTGGAATTACATCACCACCACTAGCTTTGTTCGTAGTGATGCTTTCTAAGGCCCACTTGACTTCACATTCCAAGATGTCGGGCTCTAGGTCAGTGATCACATTATCGTGACTATCTTGGTCATGAAGATCTTTTTTGTACAGTTCTGTGTATTCTTGCCACCTCTTCTTAATATCTTCTGCTTCTGTTAGGTGCATACCATTTCTGTCCTTTATCGAGCCCATCTTTGCATGAAATGTTCCCTTGGAATCTCTAATTTTCTTGAAGAGATCTCTTGTTTTTCCTTTTCTGTTGTTTTCCCTCTATTTCTTTGCATTGATCACTGATGAAGAAGCTTTCTTATCTCTCCTTGCTATTCTTTGGAACTCTGCATTCAGATGCTTATATCTTTCCTTTTCTCCTTTGCTTTTCCCTTCTCTTCTTTTCACAGCTATTTGGAAGGCCTCCTCAGACAGCCATTTTGCTTTTTTGCATTTCTTTTCCATGGGGATGGTCTTGGTCCCTGTCTCCTGTACAATGTCACGAACTTCTGTCCAGAGTTCATCAGGCACTCTATCTATAAGATTTAGTCCCTTAAATCTATTCCTCACTTCCACTGTATAATCATAAGGGATTTGATTTAGGTCATATCTGAATGGTCTAGTGGTTTTCCCTACTTCCTTCAATTTCAGTCTGAATTTGGCAATAAGGAGTTCATGATCTGAGCCACAGTCAGCTCCTGGTCTTGTTTTTGCTAACTGTATACAGCTTCTCCATCTTTGGTTGCAAAGAATATAATCAGTCTGATTTCGGTGTTGACCATCTGGTGATGTCCATGTGTAGAGTCTTCTCTTGCGTTGTTGGAAGAGGGTGTTTGCTATGACCAGTGCGTTCTCTTGACAAAACTCTATTAGCCTTTGCCCTGCTTCATTCCGTGCTCCAAGGCCAAATTTGCCTGTTACTCCAGGTGTTTCTTGACTTCCTACTTTTGCATTCCAGTCCCCTATAATGAAAAAAACATCTTTTTTGGGTGTTAGTTCTAAAAGGTCTTGTAGGTCTTCATAGAACCGTTCAACTTCGGCTTCTTCAGCGTTACTGGTTGGGGCATAGGCCTGGATTCCTGTAATATTGAATGGTTTGCCTTGGAAACGAACAGAAATCATTCTGTCGTTTTTAAGATTGCATCCAAGTACTGCATTTCGGACTCTTGTTGACCATGATGGCTACTCCATTTCTTCTAAGGGATTCCTGCCCACAGTAGTAGATATAATGGTCGTCTGAGTTAAATTCACCCATTCCAGTCCATTTTAGTTCACTGATTCCTAGAATGTCGACGTTCACTCTTGCCATCTCCTGTTTGACCACTTCCAATTTGCCTTGATTCATGGACCTAACATTCCAGGTTCCTATGCAATATTGCTCTTTACAGCACCGGACCTTGCTTCTATCACTGGTCACATCCACAACTGGATATTGGTTTTGCTTTTGCTCCATCCCTTTATTCCTTCTATAGTTATTTCTCCACTGATTTCCAGTAGCATACTGGGCACCTACCGACCTGGGGAATTCCTCATTCAGTATCCTATTATTTTGCCCTTTGATACTGTTCATGGGGTTCTCAAGGCAAGTATACTGAAGTGGTTTGCCATTCCCTTCTCCAGTGGACCACATTCGGCTGTGGTCCATGTGATCAGATCGGCTAGTTTCCTGTGATTATGATTTTAGTACCTAAAGTTAATTATTTTTTTAATTCAGTGAATTTCAAAGTTTTCCTAGCTGCAAAAATTTTTTTAATTATTACTTTATGTTTTAGAACAGTTTGTTTACAGAAGTTTACAGAGTAGAGTCCCTTATACACCCTCCCCTCTCCCCACACTTGTGTGTGTTAACTGCTCATTCATATCCAACTCTTTATGACCCCATGGATTGTAGCCCAACAGGCTCCTCTGTCCATGGCATTCTCCAGGCAAGACTACTGGATTGGGTTGCCATTTCCTTCTCCAGGGGATCTTCCCAACCCAAGGATGGAACCTGCGTCTCCCGCAATGCAGGCAGATTCTTTACCACGTGAGCCACCAGGGAAGACCCACACACACACTTAGTATTCCCTTTTATTAACATCTTGCATTAATGTGGGACACTGTACAGTGGAGTCAATATTGATGCACTGTCATTAACTGAAGTCACAGCTCACGTTAGGGTTCAGTCTTTGGGTTGTACCTTCCCTGGGTTTGGATTCTGCCCTCTCAGGACCCAGACGTTGGTGATCCTGTGGATGTGCTCCTCACCATACCCTCTGCCTCCCCAACATCTACCATTGATCATATGTGTGTGCTATGTCATTTTTCTTCTGAAAGAAAAACACTTTTGGTACTCATGTCTATACCAAACATAAGAAAATGAAAGGCCAGAAAAAGCTTCCTGTTTCCAGAAAGCAGATGAGAGGGGTAACACGGAGCTTCACGTGCACTGGTCACCTGTACAGTCCAGTGAGTTTGAGATGCGCAGTAGAGAACACCTCTGTCCTGCGCCTTTGTCCTTTATGCCTCCAGCCAGGTAGGGAAACCCAGCATGTTCCCAAGGCACCCGGTTCTGGCCCCTCTTGCAGCCCTCTTTCAGCCACTGCTTCCTTCCCTCCCTGCCAAAAACAGCACCAGCATCAGGTCCCGTCTCTCGGTGCAGCCCTACATCCGTGCTCTCCTCTAGGAGACTGTCTCGGGTTCCTTTGAAATGAAAGAAATGCCCAGTTAAATTTGAATTTAGTATATTCATTGGATTAATCACCTAATGTGTCCATTGGGACTGACAAAAGCTACTACACGCAATTTTTTCTTTGAAATTCAATGTGACTGTCTGGTCTGTTTTTGTTCTTGTGTTACATGTTTTGTTTCCTTTTGTTATCAAATCTGCCAGCGCTGCCTCTAAGATTCCTTCCTGCCCGCTCACGTCTCCTCCCAGAGACCGTGATTCTTCTTTTGCTGGGACCTACCTGCTCAGTGTTCCCTCCCAAGTGAACCCACTATCTTGAGTCAGGTCCTAGTTGAAAAACAAAGTGTCCTGTCACATTTTTCTGACATGACAGTAGTAGTAGACCTCTACTAATTTTCACTCCTTTCTGTCTTTTCCCTGTCACCAAGGCATACATTAGGAGGATCCCGAAACAGAAATAAATTTGTAAAGGACTGTTCTTCCTAGGAATCCTTCCTTGGCACCACCATCTTCCCAGGAACAACCTCGTATTTTTAGGCTGCACTTTAAAGTCTTTTTTCCCCAACTTTATTTGGCACATTTATGTGTTGCTACTCACTCCACTCTTTATTTGATCCAATTTTGAAGTATCCCCTTTCAGTTCTTTATTAGGGACAGGATAGTATGAGGTTACAAGCTTGCTCTTTTATATATCAGGATTATTTTTGTGATGAAAACATTTTTAAAGATAAAGATATAAAATATAAAATATTTATCCAACTCTAAACTTAAGGAAGCCATGGCAACTGGATCTCTGAGCACTTTGACTGTAAAAGGGATAGACGTGTAGGCCTCACAAAGTCCTGGTGATTTGTTTTTATGTCACAGAGGTGGACAAGTGAAGGGACTCATTTTATATTTATTTCCCTCAGAGGTTGCTAAGCTTTCCAGCGGCTCTTCTGGCCTGCCCACTCTCTAAATTCCCCCGTCAATAAAGGATTTCAGACCTTTTCAGGTAAAAGCACATTCTGGTCTCTTCCATTATAGACTTGCTCTAAAACTAGGAGGAAAAAGTCAAAAGAGTTGGAGGTCATTTTCAGAAGTAATTTAAGACCTATAACCTAGCGTCTGAGTTTAAAAACTGAGAGGGTTGGGAATCAGGGTGGACCATGAAGAACTGTGCAAGTGAATATCGCAACACAAAATCCTCCATGTAGGAGCCTTATCATCCGTCTGTCCAATTCCTCAACAAAACTGGTTCTCACCTGCCCAGGAAATCAGCCTGTTTATCATGAACTTTTTGTATAATACGCCAGGTGTAGTGTCAGATAACTCATCCACTGTATTTACTACACTTGACTATTTTCCAAAATCAATCACACCCTCAAAGGCAAAAGATAATGCCCCCGAGAAGTTCTCAAAAGAATTTGCCAAAATATGTTAATGTTTTTCATATCTTCTTAGTTATCCCTACTATCTGCACTAAGTGACTGGATACAATTAGGTTTCAGTCCATTAAACTTGTAAAAATAACCAACTTGGGGAGAGAGAGGTGGTTTGGTGACCAGTGCAGTGAGGTGCATTATCACTTGCGGTGAGAGGATTTTTCATTTCTAAGTTAATTTATTCACAGCATCTCTCTCAGTCCTGCTTCTGTAGTCATTATGCCCTTTCAATAAGAAGTTTTATCATTCTAAAAAGATAATGAACAGACCTCTACCATTTCTGTGGCGAAAGCACTTAAGGGGCAGATTTGTGAGGAAAGCTAAGTCAGATGGAAAGATCACAAGGCAGTAAATAAACGGCCACATACAGACATCACGGATACACAACCATTGACTACAAAACGTGGTTTTGTGTGTGTTCCTTGATAGCTCAGTTGGTAAAGAATTTGCCTACAATGCAGGAGACCCCGGTTCAATTCCTGGTTCGGGAAGATCTGCTGGAGAAGGGATAAGCTACTCCCTCCAGTATTCTTGGGCTTCCCTTGCGGCTCAGCTGGCAAAGAATCCACTTGTAATGCAGGAGACGTGGGTTCGATCCCTGGGTTGGGAAGATCCCCTGGAGAAGGGAAAGGCCACCCAATCCAGTATTCTGACCTGGAGAATTCCATGGAGCGGATAGTCCACAGGGTAGCAAAGAGTCGGACACGACTGAGGGACTTTCACGTCACTTCACTGTGTGTGTGTGTGTGTGTATATAGAAGTGCCTTTTGAGATTTTAACCTAGAAGATAATGATCTGACACTTTTCTCTACTATGGATTTAGGTTCAATTGAGGTAGTTTGCTTTTGCCTCTATAGTTGATGCCACTTAATTTTTTATGTAGTGCTATTTTCTTCATAAAAAATATTTTTCCATAAATGTCCAGAATAATTTAAAAATAGAGATTTCAAATTTGTAAAATTGAGGATTATGAATGTGAATGAAAGTCAACTGACTTTTAAAAGTTCTACTACACAAGAGCAAGAAAGTTATTTCACAAACCTGAAAATGGCAGGACGGAATGTGAGAGCTGGGGTTCTGGGATGGATTTTTAATTTAAAGGCATCGGTTATGCACAGCTTGCCTATTTGTGTGTCCTCAGCGCAGCTGAAGCTCAGTGAATTTGGAATAGATTTGCCCCAAACCATGGAATCATACAGTGTTACAACTAGCCTACTTGCTAAAGCAATACAGCCCAAATACCTCTGGCGGCAAACGAGGAAGTAGAAAACCAATGTGTGTGCATTGTCCAAAGTCACAACTCAGGGCAGATGGTTTGAGGCTTGTTGCCAGACTCCTGAACTAAGGGTTTTTAGCCTTTGGTGGACAGGGAAGCCTGGCATGTGGCAGCCCATGGGGTCACAGAGTCAGACATGACGGAGCGACTGAACAGAACTGAATGGTGTGGTACTACTGGGCTCTGGTCCACATGGACATCTGACCGACTTTCTTCTTGTTTGGCTTCCGGGACTATAGATGCTGGAAAAGCTACAAACTGCACTACCCAGACTTTCAGCCGGGGTTCTACATGTGACCTGGTGAAAAGAAGAAATTCATAGCTGCGACTATTAATGTTACTGATGCTTGAGCACAATTTAGTCAAACTTAAGTATCTACTATGGTTAATTGAGGAATCCAAAGCTGTTGCTAAGTAGGCTGTATCTCATTATCAGGGTTCTGTATAACCTGTAATTTATGGACTGCGGCTGCAGTAAAGTGTGGGAGCTCATCACAGTACTTTGGGGAAGCTAAGGGGAACAGGGAAGTGTTTAAGTTCAGGGAACCTAAACTCTGTGGTGTCCCTGTGCTGATGGGATCCACACTCACTTCAATTTCATTTCCTGTAACCAGAATATACCTGGTGCATCTGACTGGGGACATCAAAGGCTGCGTGCAGAGCTTCTGTGATGCTGTAGCTCTGAATGCTCTCTTCTGGATCCTTTCTTAAAGCTAAAGAAACCATTGTGCTGTGCTGTGTACTAAAGCACTTCAATCATATCCAACTCTTTGTGGCCCGATCCCATGGGCCACAGCCCACCAGGTTCCTCAGTTCATGTGATTCTCCATGCAAGAACACTGGAGTGGGTTGCTGTTTCCCCCCCCGCCCAGGGGCTCTTCCTGACCCAGGGAGCGAACCCGAGTCCCTTACACCTCCTGTATCGGCAGGCTGCTGCTTTACCACTAGCACCAGCTGGGAAGCCCAGTCATTGTAAGGGTAAGCCTACTGTGCCTTGACAGTCTGGGTAACAATCCAAACGGGAAACTCACTCTGGGGAGCAGGCATTAAGGTTCTGGCCGCGTGCGACCTGGAGGCAGAAGGCAGCCCCTGACGCCTCACGCTACTACTGCTCCTTTAGGTAAAGGTGGGCTGAGTCCACTGCTCGGAGGACTGACCCTGATTACGGAGAGGAAACTGGGTTGCTGCTCTACATGGAACAGAGAGGATTATTTGGATTCCAGGAATTCCTCTACCCACCCACCCCCAAAAGCAAGTCCACTGAAGATTCTGACCCTTCAGGAATGAAGGTTTAGAACATCCCGCCAGGCATGAAACCATGACCTCCTGAAGTTATGGCTGAGAGGCCATGAAACATGAGATGGGAGTGGAAGAAGGACGTTATATCCTGTGACTAATTGCAGAAACAGTGACGCAAACGGCTCTAAGTTATTTCCTCTTTGCTTGTTGTATGAGTGGGTGTATGCCTGTGTATTTGTAAATACAAATTTATTTTTCTTTCACATCCTTCCACTTATTTTATACAAGTTTACAATTTAGGTGATCAAATATTCAGACAGAACTGGGACTGAAATTCCGGAATAATTAATACAGCCCAGAGATAAATCGTGTGACTAACAATGAAGCTAGATTCATTTATTTTCAGAAAAGGGTGAGAATATATTTGAACAAAGCATAGTTGCATTTCTGGGTGAAAACGTATGAGTTGTTGTCATTGTTTGAAGAAAGATAGGCATAGAAAGGATATGGATGTGTGCTGAGTAGTCTAAGGAATGGAGCTTGTCAGTTATTAGGTAATTAATTGTCCCTTAGGCTTTAAACCCACTCTGTTTTGTGGTGTTGGGTTTGGAACTCTACAGATCCTTTGCTTTGCCAGAAGGCTTTGCTAGTCTCTGCCACTAGGGGGCGCCAGAGGAAAACTACTAGACGCGGGGAAGACGAGGCCTACTCTCTCACCTGTTCCTGATGGCATATTCTCCATTTCTACCAATGTCGCCTCATTCACTTTAAAAGTGGCAACTCATTCTCTGACATTTGCAAACTAGCCTCATCAGCCCATCCCAGAGACACAAGCACCAGCTGGCCACTGCCCTCTCCTCAAAGGTCTGGGCTTCAGCTTCTAAAGCCTAATCATTGCAACCTCTCCACTTTTCCTCCCAGCCTTAGAACTGAGAGCTGCTTTCTGGAATCTCTCTGATATCTTAGTGTTCTCTTTTTGCTTTCTCAGTTTTCAGTAACTACTTAACAATTGTTTATATTAAATTAGCCCGGTAGAAGTGCCTGGTATGGTTTCTATCTCCTGTGTGGCCCCTGATTCAAAATACACAGACTGGATCATAAAGCATCCGACAAAACCTGGTAAGAAGTTTGGACTTATCCTCAATAAAATGGGTTAAGAGTTTTTAAAGCAGGAAAGTGACATAATCAGATTTGAATTTGAGAAAAATTGTCCTGGCTGCGCTCAGAATAGGCTGGAGGGGTCAAGACTAGAGACAGTTAAGCAGGTATGGCAGAAATACAGCTGAGATGCTGGCTTGAGGGAAGTGAAAGTGTTGACAGAAAAAAAAATGAATGAATGTAAGAGCCGTTAAAATCAATAGGAGTTGATGATGAATGGCACCGAAGTGGGAAGGAGGAAAAGGAATTTATTTCACTTGGAGGTGAGAAAGGACACCATCGAGGATGATATGCAGACTCTGGTGATGACAACTGGTGAGTCAGTTCAGAAAAAGGAGCCCCACCACTGAAGGGTAATCAGGTTTAGGGCAGTTGCATCAATTCAGTTTTGAACTGTGATCTTTAGGTCTTAGGACATTGCGGAGGGTGGTTGGATTCAGAGATATAGTCCTCAAGAAAAACAGATTTGACCTGGAGATTCTTCTCCTCCAAATACTTTAGAAAAGTTGGTTTAAAATACTGATGAATTCAAATCCAGTTCATTCAACTGTTTTACCATAATCTTTTTCTTTAATCATATTTAAAAATCAAAATGCTTTTGAGCAAGCTTGTCTTATAAGTTCACTAATGAGCAAGTTTGTCTTATAAGTTCACTAATAATATATATTTTAAGTTTCAAATTTTACTACTCTTTACTATCCTGGTGGTTGGTTCCCCTTGCAGTCATCTGGGGTGAGTGGAGGCATCATTAGATATGCTATAATTATTTCAAAGTTGCTTAGCAACAATTACTCAATATTCAACTTTTATCAGCTTTTGCACTAAGATATTTTAAACCCTAAAGAGAGTGTACTATTTCAGGTAGATAGCAATAATAATTCTATTATTTCTTTGCTAAAATAGCATGCATTAATCTTAAAATTTGTACAAAAATGATACATCTGTTAAAGCTCATGAGAATTGCCAACTGAACCCAGCATTTCTGTATGTTTCTGTCAGATATCCAGAACACAAAATTAGTTGGAACAAGTGAATTTCTGTTTCAAATTCACTAATCTGGAGAGTCAAAGTGCATTTCTAAATCATTTCTGAGAATGAAAGGATGAAAAGTGACGTTAGGCTAGATGAACTTACCATCTTCAAGGTCAATAACTGTGTATGAATCTAACTGACATTACAAAGGTCCTCTAGTCTTTTTTTCTACCAGGTCTCTCAATGAAAGAACAAAATTACAAACCAAACAGAAAATGCAAACAACTCCAGGTGTTGTTCACTGCAAAGCCAAATTTATTTGAAATATTTCAATATAAAATGGTGACAAGGCTAGAAAGCAAAGACCTTTATAACAGATGAACTAAAGCAACAGGTGCAGACACAGAACTAACACTTTTATTTCTCTCACAAACGGGTAAGTTCTTACATCACCATTTTGACCAACTTCATGAAACGTTATGAATACATCAAAATTGTGGAGTTGGTTTATGCTGAAAGAAAGAGGGGAGCTAACTAAGCTGACAGAAAGAAAACTTGTAGTTGTTCCTTAATTGAAATAATTATTTCCCTGCGTTATTGGTTTTATTTAATGATGGACTGTTGTTTTTGTAAAGCAGTAAAACTCGAATCTCAGAAATTCATCAAAATTTCCTAGAGAGCTTTGAAAAACTCTAACCCTCTAAACTAGTAATCTATCCCATACCAATAAAGAAGGAAAATAATTACCCAGTAATTTGTAGTTTTAAAAATCCAACACCATAGTCAACAGTGAAATGCTCTTTAAACAAGGCCCACTATGCTGGGTATTGGGCAGGGAAGGAGGTTGTTGGTATCTTCTTCAACGATCTTACCTTTTTTCTGTGACCTTAAGCAAATGTCTCCAAAAGTCTTTCAGTTTATTTAGAGATTTTTATTATTTCTGTTTCCTTTGCTGTTATTTTGAACAATAGCTGTCGTTCCCACTTCCAAAGTTTTTACTAGTTTAAAAAATGAAACACTGAGGTATACCATATATACAGGAGAATGTATAAAACATAATTAAAGAATAATGATAAATATTCACATGAACATCACCCAGTCAAAATATAAAACACTGCCTCCCAGGACCACAGAAGACCCCATGTGTCCATCCCCAGTCACACAACCTTGTTCCCATGCAAATAACCATCCTCCCAGTTTTTATGACTGTTATTTACTTGCTTTTCTTGACAAGTTTACCATTAATATCTGCATCTCTTACGTTTCACTTGGTCTGTTTTTGAACTTGTACAAATGAATTCATACTCTATGTATCTGACTTCTTTCAATTGGTATTATGAGAAGGTATACAGTTCAGTTTCATTTCTACATGACTATTCCGTAACTTCTTATCCATTCTACTGATGAAGGACATTAGGACTGTTTCCAACTTGTAGCTGCTAAAATAATTCTCACTTCACATCAACATTCTTGTAGAGCATCCTAATCTTCCAGAAGTATACACAGGAGTGGTTTTGTTGGTAGTAAAGTAATATTAATAACAATAGGATTAGCAAGTAACAATGATAGCAAACACTTTATAGTGTTTATTATTTTCCAGGTACTGTTCTGAGTAGTTCACATAGATTAACTCACTTAACCCTCACAAAAATCTTAAGGGCAAACACTGATTCTTGCAGGAAGGGGCTAGAGGAAGAGAGACAAAATCTTACTCTTTTTATGTATAAAGTCATATGCTCAAGGTCATAGAACTAGAAAGATGGGAATCAAGTCCATATAGTGGGCAGCGAAATCTGTACTCAATTACCACATTATAATGCAACACTAAGTACAGACTTTGGAAAGGAAAGGGAAGGGAAGTCACTCAGTCGTGTCCGACTCTTTGTGACTCCATGGGCTGTAGCCTACCAGGCTCCTCCATCTATGGAATTTTCCAGGCAAGAGTACTTGAGTGGGTTTACTATAAACACCTTCAAATTTGTGAGAGAATGTCAAAATGTTTTCCAAAGAGGTTATAATCCCATTAGTAGGATAACAGAGTTTCCATTACTTCCTATCTTTGACAGCATTTGTTATTTGTCAACTTCCTTATTTTAATCTGGAAGTTGTGTGATGCAGTACCACTGATGTATATTTTCATTTCTCTATTACAAATGAGACAAAGGATATCTTTTATATTTACTGATCATGTGGGTTTCCTATTTGTGAATTTCTAGTTCAAGTTTTTTTGCCTATTTGCTACTGGATTTTACATCTTTCTCATGATATGTAGGAATTTAAACATTCTGAATATTATTTCTTTGGCCATCATCTGAGGTGCAACCATTTCTTTATACTCTGAGGCTTGCATTTGTACTCTTTTAATCCTTTTAATGAAAAAAAAATAACATGGATTTTGTTCCAATCACTACTCCACCAACTTGTATATTGTTCTTGTGTTTTTAAATCCCTCACTTCTTAACCCCAGGAAACATCATTACTGGGTAAATGTTCCTTTAGATTAATCTATGTAACAATCTCGGTCCTTTATTCCTTCTTTCATTATCTTTCTATGTACTATATAAAGCATTTCCTTTAATAAGAACGAACCTGCAGGGGGCAACCATGCTCATGCTTTGCTATCTGAAACTGTATTCAATCATCATTCTTGAGAAAAATTTGCTGAGTGTAGAATTTTAAGCTGAAAATTGTTTTTCTCTCACACATTGTAGACAGTTATCCAACTGGTTTCTAGCTTCCAGTGCTGCTGTTGAGAAGTCAGCTAAAGAAAGTCTAGCTGATGCTGCTCTGTAGGTTATTACATGACTTCTGTTTAGCTGCTTTCACAACTTTTTGTCTTTACCATCCTACTGTTTCACTATTGTTTACCCAAGTGAGTGTTTCATCTTTATCCTGCTTGGGATAAATCTGTGGACTGATATTTTTCATTGATTTAAAAATTCTCACCAGTTATTTCTTCAAATATTGCTTCCACCCCATTTATCTATTTGAGACTATTATCAGCTAGACATTAGACCCTTTAGCTTTATTCTCCACTCTCATTTTCAAGTTTCTCTTCAGTGTTAACATCCTGGATCACTTCTGTTCTATTCTGTACTCACTGGTTCTCTTTTCAGGCCTATCTAATCCTGAGTGAAACCTCATTGGCTTATTTTTAATTCTTCTATTTTCCATTTCTAGAATTTCTACTTGGTTCTTTTTCACATATGCTAAGTCAGTTTTTATAATGCCTTGTTCCCTGTAGATATTTTTTAAAACTTGATTTTTATTTTTTAAACATATAAACAGATGTTTGTACTATACGTGTGCTAACTCCAAAGTTGTTTTCCTGTGTTCGTTGTTGCCTTTCATCATGATGCTGGGCTATTCCTTATGGAATTTGTTAAACTTAAAAGGCATTCCATTTCCTAGGAAAACTGTTTGTAAACCTAGCAGCCTCCAAAGATTTGTCTACATCTGCCAGGTATACATTCTGGGGCCAAGGCAAACCATCCAATAGCACGGTAATCCACGTCTATGCACCAACCACTAATGCTGAAGAAGCTGAAGTTGAACAGTTCTATGAAGACCAACAAGACCTTCTAGAACTAACACCCACAAAAGATGTCCTTTTCATTATAGGGGACTGGAATGCAAAAGTCAAGAAACACCTGGAGTAAAAGGCAAATTTGGCCTTGGAGTACAGAATGAAGCAGGGCAAAGGCTAATAGAATTTTGCCAAAAGAACGCAGTGGTCATAGCAAACACCCTCTTTCAACAACACAAGAGAAGACTCTACACATGGACATCACCAGATGGTCAACACCGAAATCAGATTGATTATGTTCTTTGCAGCCAAAGATGGAGAAGCTCTGCACAGTCAGTTAAAACAAGACCGGGAGCTGACTGTAGCTCAGATCATGAACTCCTTATTGCCAAATTCAGACTTAAATTGGAGAAAACCACTAGAACATTCAGGTATGACCTAAATCAAATCCCTTATGATTATACAGTGGAAGTAAGAAATAGATTTAAGGGACTAGATCTGATAGATAGAGTGCCTGATGAACTATGGACAGAGTGACATTGTACAGGAGACAGGGACCAAGACCATCCCCATGGAAAAGAAATGCAAAAAAGCAAAATGGCTGTCCGAGGAGCCCTTAAAAATAGGTGTGAAAAGAAGGGAAGCAAAAAGCAAAAGAGAAAAGGAAAGATATACCCATTTGAATGCAGAGTTCCAAAGAATAGCAAGGAGAGATAAGAAAGCCTTCCTCAGTGATCAGTGCAAAGAAATACAGGAAAACAATAGAATGGGAAAGACGAGAGATCTCTTTAAGAAAATTAGAGATACCAAGGGAACATTTCATGCAAAGATGGGCTCAATAAAGGACAGAAATGGTATGGACCTAACAGAAACAGAAGATATTAAGAAGAGGTGGCAAGAATACACAGAAGAACTGTACAAAAACGGTCTTTATGACCCAGATAACCATGATAGTGTGATCACTCATCTAGAGCCAGACATCCTGGAATGTGAAGTCAAGTGGGTCTTAGGAAGCATCACTATGAACAAAGATAGTGGAGGTAATGGAATTCCAGTTGAGCTATTTCAAATCCTGGAAAATGATGCTATGAAATTGCTGCATTCAATATGCCAGCAAATTTGGAAAACTCAGCAGTGGCCACAGGACTGGAAAAGGTCAGTTTTCATTCCAGTCCCAAAGAAAGGCAATGCCAAAGAATGTTCAAACTACCACACAATTGCACTCATCTCACACACTAGTAAAGTAATGGTCAAAATTCTCCAAGCCAGAGGAACCAGTGATCAAATTGCCAACATCCACTGGATCATCGAAAAAGCAAGAGATTTCCAGAAAAACATCTATTTCTGCTTCATTGACTATGCCAAAGCCTTTGACTGTGTGGATCACAACAAACTGTGGAAAATTCTGAAAGAGATGGGAATACCAGACCACCTGACCCGCCTCTTGACAAACCTGTCTGCAGGTCAGGATGCAACAGTTAGAACTGGAACATGGAACAACAGACTGGTTCCAAATAGGAAAAGGAGTACGACAAGGCTGTATATTGTCACCCTGCTTATTTAACTTAAATGCAGAGTACATCATGAGGAATGCTGGGCTGGAAGAAGTACAAGCTGGAATCAAGATTGCTGGGAGAAATATTAATAACCTCAGATATACAGATGACACCACCCTTATGGCAGAAAGTGAAGAAGAACTAAACAGCCTCTTGATGAATGTGAAAGAGGACAGTGAAAAAGTTGGCTGAAAGCTCAACATTCCAAAAACTAAGATCATGGCATCTGGTCCCATCACTTCATGGGAAATAGATAGGGAAACAGTGGCTGACCTTATTTTTCTGGGCTCCAAAATCACTGTAGATGCTGATTGCAGCCATGAAATTAAAAGACGCTTACTCCTTGGAAGGAAAGTCATGACCAACTTAGATAGCATATTAAAAAGCAGAGACATTACTTTGCCAACAAAGGTCTGTCTAGTCAAGGCTATGGTTTTTCCAGTGGTCATGTATGGATATGAAAGTTGAGACTATAAAGAAAGCTGAGTGCCGAAGAATCGATGCTTTTGAACAATGGTGTTGGAGAAGACGCCTGAGAGTCCCTTGGACTGCAAGGAGATCCAACCAGTCCATTCTAAAGGAGATCAGTCCTGGGTGTTCATTGGAAGGACTGATTTTGAAGCTGAAACTCCAATACTTGGGCCACCTGATGCGAAGAGCTGACTCATGTGAAAAGACCCTGATGCTGGGAAAGATTGAGGGCAGGAGGAGAGGGGGACGGCAGACGATAAGACGGCTGGATAGCATCACTGACTCGATGGACGCGAGTTTGAGTGAACTCCGGAAGTTGGTGATGGACACGGAGGCCTGGCGTGCTGTGATTCATGGGGTCGCAAAGAGTCGGACACGACTGAGCGACTGAACTGAACTGAACCTGTTGTAGCTTCCTCTCAACCATCACCACCATGGTAAGATGCTATCTGCATCATTTTCAGATCAGATTTGCATGTCAATAAGGGAACGTTTATAGTCACGTAGAGAATATATTAAGAAGTATGCCAAAGACAAGGAAATCACATGGAAGTTACTATCAGTTCAGTTCAGTTCAGTCGCTCAGTCGTGTCCGACTCTCCGCGACCCCATGAATTACAGCATGCCAGGCCTACCTGTCCATCACCAACTCCCAGAGTTCACTCAAACTCATGTCCACAGAGTCAGTGATGCCATCCAGCCATCTCATTCTCCGTCGTCCCCTTCTCCTCCCGCCCCCAACCTTTTCCAGCATCAGTCTTTTCCAGTGAGTCAACTCGTCGCATGAGGTGGCCAAAGTATTGCAGTTTCAGCTTTAGCATCAGTCCCTCCAATGAACACCCAGGATTGATCTCCTCTAGAATGGACTGGTTGGATCTCCTTGCAGTCCAAGGGACTCTCAAGAGTCTTCTCCAACACCACAGTTCAAAAGCATCGATTCTTCGGCGATCAGCTTTCTTCACAGTCCAACTCTCACATCCGTACATGACCACGGGAAAAACCATTGCCTTGACTAGACGGACCTTGGTTGGCAAAGTAATGTCTCTGCTTTTTAATATACTATCAAGGTTGGTCATAACTTTCCTTCCAAGGAGCAAGCGTCTTTTAATTTCATGGCTGCAATCAGCATCTGCAGTGATTTTGGAGCCCAAAAAAACAAAGTCTGACACTGTTTTCACTGTTTTTCCATCTATTTCCCATGAAGTAATGGGACCAGATGCCATGATCTTTGTTTTCTGAATGTGGTGCTTCAAGCCAACCTTTTCACTCTCCTCTTCCACTTTCATCAAGAGGCTTTTGAGTTCCTCTTCACTTTCTGCCATAAGGGTAGTGTCATCTGCATATCTGAGGTTATTGATATTTCTCCCAGCAATCTTGATTCCAGCTTGTGCTTCTTCCAGCCCAGCGTTCCTCATGATGTACTCTGCATAGAAGTTAAATAAGCAAGGTGACAATATACAGCCTTGACGTACTCCTTTTCCTATTTGGAACCAGTCTGTTGTTCCATGTAGGGTTCTGCTTCCTGACCTGCATACAGGTTTCTCAAGAGGCAGGTCAGGTGGTCTGGGATTCCCATCTCTTTCAGAATTTTCCACAGTTTATTGTGATCCACACAGTCAAAGGCCTTGGCATAGTCAATGAAGCAATAGATGTTTTTCTGGAACTCTCTTGCTTTCTCCATGATCCAGCAGATGTTGGCAATTTGATCTCTGGTGCCTCTGCCTTTTCTAAAACCTGCTTGAACATCTGGGAGTTCATGGTTCACATATTGCTGAAGCCTGGCTTCGAGAATTTTGAGCATGACTTTACTAGCGTGTGAGATGAGTGCAATTGTGCGGTAGTTTGAGCATTCTTTGGCATTGCCTTTCTTTGGGATTGGAATGATGAATGACCTTTTCCAGTCCTGTGGCCACTCCTGAGTTTTCCAAATTTGCTGGCATATTGAGTGCAGCACTTTCACAGCATCATCTTTCAAGTTTTGAAACAGCTCAACTGGAATTCCATCACCTCCACTAGCTTTGTTCATAGTGATGCTTTCTAAGGCCCACTTGACTTCACATTCCAAGATGTCTGGCTCTAGGTCAGTGATCACGTTATCGTGACTATCTTGGTCGTGAAGATCTTTTTTGTACAGTTCTTCTGTGTATTCTTGCCACCTCTTCTTAGTATCTTCTGCTTCTGTTAGGTCCATACCATTTCTGTCCTTTATCGAGCCCATCTTTGCATGAAATGTTCCCTTGGAATCTCTAAGTTTCTTGAAAAGATCTCTTGTTTTTCCTATTCTGTTGTTTTCCTCTATTTCTTTGCATTGATCACTGACGAAGGCTTTCTTATCTCTCCTTGCTATTCTTTGGAACTCTGCATTCAGATGCTTATATCTTCCCTTTTCTCCTTTGTTTTTCGCTTCTCTTTTCACAGCTATTTGTAAGGCCTCCTCAGACAGCCATTTTGCTTTTTTGCATTTCTTTTCCATGGGGCTGGTCTTGGTCCCTGTCTCCTGTACAATGTCACGAACCTCCATCCAGAGTTCATCAGGCACTCTATCTATCAGATCTAGTCCCTTAAATCTATTTCTCACTTCCACTGTATAATCATAAGGGATTTGGAGAGTTAGGAAAGAGTAAATAACGTTCTCAAGTCTCACAGGGTAAGATATCGATCTTATAGTGATTAATACACTATTAATTGTGGCAAGTGAGCGGTTACCTTGGTGGAGCAGCAGATGAGGGAAAAGCAGATAATGACATCAAGGGTACTGCTACACGGCCGAAGTGAAAGACCACAGAGATGAGGGCAGACCGGGCTGGAAATGAAGGTGATAAAGGAGTAACAGTGAACATTGAGCGGAAAGAAGACGGATGCGTGCAGTTACGCGCCATTCTCCAACAGTGCTGCGTCCATCAGTCTGCACGGCACACCTACATGAAAAACAGAATTCCACCACAGTTTCAGTACATGGCTCAAACAACTCCGTAGGTAGTGAAGGCCTAACAGCTTAGCACCTGTTGGACACCACAGCTTCTCGAATATTGTAATCATACTGCATACTTTCTGTCACTAATTTTGGGTATTTGCTTTTCTCACATCAATTGTTAAAGCCCAGGTTTACAAAGATACGTCATCCAAAAGAACGCTGCAATACAACAGTAAAACTGAACTACCTTAAGCAAGTAATTGTGTGATGTCGAAAAAACAGAGCTGTGATTTCCTGAAAAATCTGACGTACCCTGTAACACCACTGCAGGGTCTCTGTGGTGCACTGGGGGGTCAGAGTTCATAAATGGGAACCACAGCTCTGTCCCTACCCCTACTTTATTTTTCTTCATGATTCTTACCACCTACCTATTTTGTGCATTTTGTTCCTCTCCTTGAAGATGTAAATTCTGTAGGGACAGGCATTATGTCTTTGACAAGTGTTGTATTTCAGTCTCTAAAATGATGCCTGGCACATGAAGGTTCTCAACAGCTATTTATTTTTAACTGAAAGATAATTGTTTTACAGTATTGTGTTGGTTTCTGCCAAATATCGACATGAAGCAGCCATAAGTTTACCCATGTCCCCTCCCACTTGAACGTCCCTCCCCATCCTACCCCCCTAGGTTGTTGCCGAGCCCCAGTTTGAGCTCCCTGAGTCGTACAGCAAATTCCCACTGGCTGTCTCTTTCACACATGGTAATGTGTGTTTCCCTGTTGCTCTCTCCGTGCCTCTAGCCCTCTCCTTCCTCCCTGCCAACCGCGTCCAGAAGTCTGTTCTCAATGTCTTGTCTCCCTTGCTGCTCTGCAGATAGGTTCATCAGGACAACAGGTATTTGTTGAAAGAATGACCAGGTACAGTAGGAGTAAAAATCTGAAGCATTATTCAGTTTTGAATAAAGCAGTTTTAAGTGTAGCCAAGAAAATGGGTGGCTGCATTAGTGAAACCAACAGAGAATCATCTGGTTACTAGGTAAGTCGGCCACATGGATTAATACTAAGGTCACCAAAATGATGGCAAGACATGAGATGAAGAGGTATGAGTCAGGAACCAAAGAAGAAGAAAATCGAAGTATAGCCAAATTGAAAATAGTACTATAAAGTTTGAGGAAGGAGTGCATCTGTTTATGATGAATCAGCATTCCTGAATGTAGTGGAGATTTTAAACTTCAGGGAAAGAGTTTTATCTTCTTCACTGTTTATTCCTAGAGCCTGCTATAACGTAAAGACTAATCACTGACCGCTCAGCTTATGAGGAAAGCCTCACCCATCCATCTACAGACTGACTCCAAGAGAGACGGAAGAAAGGACTGAGGGACCTGGCAGCCATAGATGGACATTTTAAAAATATTACTCTGATATTTGTATATGAGATAGAATACAGGTGGTCACAGAGGATATAGAGACAATGATTAGCAGTACGTTCTTAATATTCCAAGTAAGAGAGATGAGAGTTTGGACTAACGAGGACAAGACAGCAAAGCAGAGCAAATATGAATTTTTTAAAACACTGATATAAACAACTGCATCTGAAAATGATCACTTAATCTCAGGGTAAACATACATAATTAAATACCCAAGTCATTTTAGTGTGTAATATTTTTTAAAAAATTCATAAGCATTTTAGAATATGGATGGGATTTTCATTTGATTTTTTTGTTTATAAATCAAGTGTAAGAAAAAAATAATAAAGTGTTTTTATCTCCCCATGAACTAGGCCATGAGATTCTCCAGGTAACTACAAATTATTTAAGGGGTCGTCTGTTACTAACAAACACCACAGAAATGTATTATACATTGTATAATCTATTAGACAAATGATAATATGTATAATACTGAATTCTAAAGCTACTTTTTAACCTTTCATTGCAAATAAACAATGACTCAGGAAGAAGGGACACTTAAAAGAGTAATCTTATATTTTATTAAAAGCAGAACTGATGAAGTTTTCAGGATAACAATGCATTTAAATAATAACCGTGCAGGACTTCAGGTCACCACCTCTCATGAAGACACCAAAATCACAACGGACTGCAGAGCAACCGTTGACAAATTAGACTTGGATCGGCCCCAGAAGACCGTCTACACCACAGACGAAAAAGAAGCCACAGTGAGATGAGGAGGGGCGCTCCACAACATAATCAAATCCCATTCCTGCTGGTGCGCAACCCGCACCTGGAAAATAATGACATCACAGATGTTCTCCCACAGGAGTGAGGCTTCTGAGCCCCGCAGCAGGCTCCCCAGCCTTCGGGGTCTGTCACTGGGGGAAGGAGCCCCCAGAGTTCTGAAGGCCAGCAGGGCTTGAGTGCAGGAGCTCCACAGGACTGCACCAAACAGAGACTCCACTCTGGAAGGGTGCACACAGGGTTTCACAGGCACTGGGGCCCAGGACAAAGCAGTGAGTCCACAGGAGCCTGGGCCAGGCCTACCTGCAGGTCTTGCAGGGTATCTTGTGGCTCAGGTGGTGGGGGCCCCAGAAAATACCTGTTGGTATGAGCTCTCCTGGAGGTCGCCATTTTGACACTGAGACCTGGCCCCACCCAAGAGGATAAACACAAGGAGGAACACACCAAGATACATATTAACGTCTGATTAAAAACAAAGCGAGAATATGAAAACCAACAAGGGAAAAGCAACAATTAACATATAAGGGAATCCCCATAAAGTTATCAGTTGATTTTTCAGCAGAAACTCTGCAGGCCAGAAGGGAGTGGCATGAGATATTTATTTAAAGTAATGAAAGGGAAAAACCTACAACTAATAATACTCTACCCAGCAAAGCTCTCCTTCAGATTTGACAGAGAAATCAGAAGTTTTACAGACAATCAAGAGCTAAGAGAATTCAGTACCACTAAACCAGTTTTACAACAAATACTAAAGAACTTCTCTATACACAGAAAAGGCTGCAATTAGAAATAAGAAAATTACAAATGGGAAACCTCACCCATAAAGGCAAACATACAGTAAAAGTAGGCAATCATCCACACACAAATATATCAAAACCAGTGACTGTGAGAAGAGACGAGAGTACAAACGCGGGATACTGGAAAGGCATTTGAGATCAGCAACTTAAAATACAGACTGCTATATTAAAACTTCATGGTAACCATAAACCGAAAAAAAAAAAAGACCTACAAAAACAAATCCAAAATAATTAACAAAATGGCAATAAGAACATACATATTGATAATTACCTTAAGTCTAAATGGATTAAATGCTTCAACCAAAAAGCAGACTGGCTGAATGGATACAAAAACAAGATCCCTGTAAGTGCTGTTTACAAGACACCCACTTCAGATCTGGGGATACTGAACGAAAGTCAGAGGACAGAAAAAGGTATCCCATGCAAACAGAAATTAAATGATGACCTTGGATTTCTGTATCTGTCATGATATACTTATCTGATGCAGCTACAGCCGTGAAACTAGTGCTTAAACGTGAATAGCATTAAAACAAATTTACATATAAAATTTTGGGGAAAATTTCACAAGCCTGCCCAGTTTAGAACCATTCTTTCCTATGTAGTCCAAAACACAAATCCTATCCAGCAACTGTTACTACTTCAATAAATGTAGTTTCATCCACTCATGATCCTGATCTGTATATTACAGACAACATTCAAAATACCCCCAAATAAAAGAATATTTCATTAACACCAGACATTCTCTCAAAATCTAAGAGCTTAAGAAACAAGTTTTAAAAACCAATGATAGTTAAAGGCCCCGAACTTGAAATGTTTTTTTAAACTTTATTGTGTAGACTAAAACTTTGGTTTCCTAGACTCAGTAATATTAAATTGCCTGTTGGGTTTAGTGGCTTCGTGCATCAGTTCCTGCAATTGTCCAATCTGTTCATCACGAAAGTCATTCAGTTTTTCTTCTGGTAGGGAGATTCCGAAACATGCTTTTTCAGTTGAATTTTGCCTGTTTTCATGAGCTTGTTGCCACAGCACTGCTGCATATGCCTAGTAAAAAGAAAAAGAATGACAGTTACAGATATTAAAACAAGATCTGTATTCATTCATTTAACACTGAAGGACTTAATTCTACCACCGAGTCTTATGCATTTGGCAAATCAGACATGAACAATATATAGCTGTGTCTTCACTAGTCAGTGATAGTTTCAAATAGCCTGTATCTTATTATTAGCATTTTAAGAATTTTACCAAAGTCCTGAATCTGAAAATCTAGAAGGTTCAAAGGGAGGAGTGGTCCACGAACAGGCTTCAGGAACATACATAAACTACACAAAAATTATATGCAAAATGGTACGTACACAAAAACACACACAGTTCCCAGGCATAAATTTCATCACATTTTCAAATGGAGAACTATGGGTCTTATAGGCTTAAAAGTGAGTCTTGAAATTCTTAAGGTTCATTCCTCTGTCTTCAATCTAATAACCAATTTAAATCACATTTAGAGAGAAACTTTTCAAGCTTTAAGCTTTGAATATTTAATAAACATCTTTGTCAGAAAAAAAGTTTTACATTTTTCACACTGCAATTTTTCTCTCATTCAGTCAACTTGATATTACAACTATTATTGTTCAGCACAGATTAATTAGCAGCAGATTTTCACTCTAAAATCAATATTATAATTGGGCAGGAAGTAACAGTTCGCAAAGTTAAAAAATTTCAGTTCACAAAGTTAAAAAATTATGTGCCCCCTCTGGGTAAGTAAACAAATTAGTGAACTCTGGATAATGCTGCTATTTTATCTGGTTTAAGACAATTAAATTGCTTATAACTGCTGGATTACCCAGCATCACCAAAGAAACCTTCATTTTAATTCCAGATATTCCAAATAAAACCTTTACTTGAATTGGAAATAATATCTTCTTCACATTTTATAGAAATCCATTAATGTAATAACAAAAAAACTGTACACATCCTGAGAGTGAAAGTGTTAGTCGTTCAGTTGTGTCCGACTCCATGTGACTCATGGACTGTAGCCCACCAGGTTCCTCTGTCCATGGGATTCTCCAGGCAAGAATACTAGAGTGGGTTGCCATTCCCTCCTCCAGGGGATCCTCCCAACCCAGGGATCGAACCTGGGTCTCAAACTTTGCAGGCGGATTCTTTACCACCTGAGCCACTAGGGAAGCATTCTAGGGCTTTATAAATCCCACTTCTAAGTATATGCCCCAGAGCAGAGTTTCTCAGCCTCGGCTGAGGTTGGACCATACTATGAAACTGGGTGGGTAGGAATCTGTCCCAGCACTGTGGCATGTTTAGCAGTACCCCTGGTCTCTCCACCTGCCACATGCCTGTAGTACTCCTCCTCAGTCTTGAGAGTCAAAAAAGTCTCCACACACTGCCAAATGTTCTCTTGCTGACAAAACTGCCCAGGTGGAGAACTACTGTCCTAACAAAACATTCCAACACGTGGACAAGTATCAAGCAGAGAATGTTCATTATGGCACTGTTTATAAAAGCAAAACAATTCAACTGTACTTCAGCAGAAGAAAGGACAAGTGTTTAGACACCTCTTTATAATCCATTATGTGAATTAAATGTCTCTATTGACCTGATTAAATCTCTAATGTAATCAGAACCCAAAGAGTAAGTTTTTTAAGAAGTTATTCATTTGTAGAAATGGAAAAACCAAAACTCATATTCATATGAAAATGTGAAGCCTTGAATAACCAAGACAATCTGTTGGGAGTATTCAGTTCTCAATTTTAAAACTTACTACAAAGTTATACTAAATAATCAAAATAGTGTGATATTGGCTTTAGGGTAGATATATACACCAATGGAACAGAACTGAGAGTTCAGAAATAAACCCTTTCACATATGGCAAACTGACTTGACAAAGGCATCAAGTCCATCAATGGGGGGAAAGAATATCTCTTCAACAGATACTGCTGGGAAAACTGGATTTCCACATGCAAAGGAGTAAAGCTGCATCCCTACCTCCCACAATATACAGAAATTAATGCTGTAAGATGGATGAAAAACATAAACAAACGAGCTAAAACCATAAAACTCCTAGAAAAAAGTGGGTAAATTTTCATGACCTTGGATTTGGCAGTGGAGTCTAAAATATGATACCAAAAGCATAAATGAAAAAAGAAAAACTAGATAAATTGGATTCATCAAAATTAAAAACTTTTGTGCATCAGAAGACACTCAAAGTAGGAAAACTACAGAACAGGAAAAAATATTTGCAAACCACGTCTGATAAGCATTTAACAACCAGAATATATAAAGAATTCCTACAAGTCAACAATAAAAAAGACCACTCAAAAAATGGGCAGAAAACTTGAATAGACATTTCTCCAAACATATATAAACCATCAACAAGAACATGAAAAGACACTCAACACAGTTAGTCACTAGAGAAACAAAAATCAAAGTCACAATGAGACACCACTTTCATACCCACTAGGATGACTATAATAATAAATAAATAAAAGGAAAATACATGTGGGTGAGAATCTGAAGAAACTGCAAACTTGTAATTACTAATAGGAATATAAAATAGTATAGACACTGTGGAAAAGAGTTTGGCAGTTCCTCAAGAAGTTAAAGAATTACCATATAATCCAGCTCTACTTAGAGGTACATATCCTAAATAAATGAAAGCAGGAACTCAGACAGACACTTTTACATCCATATTCATTACAGCATCCATTATTTACAACAGCAAGTATGTGGCAACAGCCCAAGTGGATATCAACACACAAATGGATACATAAAACATATCCCTATGATGGAACAGTATTCAGGCTTAAAAAGAGTTCCGATACATTCTACAACAGGATGAAACTTGAAAACATCATGCTAAAACTGAAATAAGTCAGACACAAAAGGACAAATATTGTAGGATTCCACTCATGCGAAATATGTAGAACAGGCAATTTTATTGGACCAAGAGTATATTAGAGGTTACCAGAGGGTGAGGGAGAGGGAGGGGGGATGTACTGCTTTTGGGACACAGAGTCTCTATTTGGTAAGAAAAAGTTTGGGGTAAAGACAGTGGGAACTGATGAACAAGACTGTAAATGCAATTAATGCCCCTGAATGTACACTTAAAAGGCTAAAAGGCAAATTTTAAATGTATTTTTACCACACTAAAAAGAAAAGTTTTATTCAAAGAGTTCTTCTTCCATTAACAGTGAGGAGTGCCTTCTATCAGACCAACCCTTCCTACAGGTAACATGAAGTGCAGACAAAACATAAACCAAACAGCAATCCAAGGACGCTGGAGAGCAACCAGTCAGAAAGTAGACAGAATCTGACAGAATGGAGAACGGCAGAGAACACTGGGTCAGACTGCTGTTTTTATGACTTTTTTCCTGAGGGAGATGCCAGTTGGCACTGCAAGGGGACTGAGGACTCACAGCGGTGTGGGAGAACAGGAGGAGTTGAAAAACAAGAAAGGGAAGTCTCAGAAAAAGAAGTGCAAAAGAGGATCCCCAAATTCTGCAAATAAACTCTGCCAAAATCTCTAGTTAACCCCTTAGCTACGTATGCTCAGGACAAAGCTCAGCTAAGGCAAAAAGAACTAATAGATAATTCTTCCGCTGGTTCCTGTCAAAGTGAACACAGAATTTGGAGAACGAGTTATAAAAAGTTAACTGCTTGATGAAACAATAATTCAATACACTTTGAAACAATATAGTGGAAGAATGTCTCTACAATGTATATATGATCAACAATGTCCAGAAAAAAAATCCAAAATCACAAGAAACACGAAGAAACAGAAAATGTGACCGATAATCAAGAGAAAAGACAATGCCTGAAATGATTCAGACATTAAAATTAGCAGCAAAGGATTCTAAGTAGTTATTATGAATATGTTTAAATACATAAAAGAAAATATGGTCATAATAAACGCACAGATGAGAAATCTCAGCAGAAAGTAAAAAACTAAGAACCAAATGAAAACTCGAGAACTCTTAAATGCAGTGTCTAAAACTTAAAAATCTTCACTGAATGTTCAGTTCAGTCGCTCAGTCATGTCCGACTCTTTGTAACCCCATGTATCACAGCACACTAAGCCTCCCTGTCCATCACCAACTCCCGGAGATTACTCAAAACTCATGTCCATGGAGTCGGTGATGCCATCCAACCATCTCATCTGCTGTTGTCCCCTTCTCCTCTCACCTTCAATCTTTCCCAGCATCAGGGTCTTTTCAAATGAACCAGCTCTTCGCATCAGGTGGCCAAAGTATTGGAGTTTCAGTTTCAGCATCAGTCCTTCCAATGAACATTCAGGACTAATTTCCTTTAGGATGGACTGGTTGGATCTCCTTGCAGTCCAAGGGACTCTCAAGAGTCTTCTCCAGCACCACGGTTCAAAAGCATCAATTCTTTGGTGCTCAGCTCTCTTTATAGTCCAACTCTCACATCCATACATGACTGCTGGAAACACCATAGCCTTGACTAGACACACATTTGTTGGCAAAGTAATGTCTCTGCTTTTTAATATGCTGTTTAGGTTGGTCATAACTTTTCATCCAAGGAGTAAGCATCTTTTAATTTCATGGCTGCAATCACCATCTGCAGTGATTTTGGAGTCCCCCAATATAAATTCTGCCACTGTTTCCACTGTTTCTCCATCTATTTGCCATGAAGTAATAGGACCGGATGCAGTGATCTTTGTTTTCTGAATGTTGAGCTTTTAGCCAACTTTTTCACTCTCCTCTTTCACTTTCATCAAGAAGCTCTTTAGTTCTTCTTCACTTTCTGCCATAAGGGTGGTGTCATCTGCATATCTGAGGTTATTGATATTTCTCCTGGCAATCTTGATTCCAGCTTGTGCTTCATCCAGCCCAGTGTTTTCATAAGTTAAATAAGCAGGGTGACAGCCTTGATGTACTCCTTTTCCTATTTAGAACGAGTCTGTTGCTCCATGTCCAGTTCTAACTGTTGCTTCCTGACCTGCAGACAGGTTTCTCAGGAGGCAGGTCAGGTGGTCTGGTATGCCCATCTCTTTCAGAATTTTCCACAGTTTATTGTGATCCACACAGTCAAAGGCTTTGGCATAGTTAACAGAGCAGAAATAGATGTTTTTCTGGAACTCTCTTGTTTTTTTGACGATCCAGCAGATGTTGGCAATTTGACCTCTGGTTCCTCTGCCTTTTCTAAAACCAGCTTGAACATCTTGAAGTTCACGGTTCACATATTGCTGAAGCCTGGCTTGGAGAATTTTGAGGATTACTAGCGTGTGAGATGAATGCAATTGTGTGGTAGCTTGAGCATTCTTTGGCATTGCCTTTCTTTGGGATTGGAATGAAGACTGAGCTTTTCCAGTCCTGTGGCCACTGCTGAGTTTTCCAAATTTGCTGGCATATTGAGTGCAGCACTTTCACAGCATCATCTTTCAGGATTTGAAATAGCTCAACTGGAATTCCATCACCTCCACAAGATTTGTTTGTAGTGATGCTTCCTAAGGCCCACTTGACTTCACATTCCAGGATGTCTGGCTGTAGGTGAGTGATCACACCATCGTGATTATCTTGGTCGTGAAGATCTTTTTTGTACAGTTCTTCTGTGTATTCTTGCCACCTCTTCTTAATATCTTCTGCTTCTGTTAGGTCCCTACCATTTCTGTCCTTTACTGGGCCCATCTTTCCTTGAAATATTCACTTGGTATCTAATTTTCTTGAAGAGATCTCTAGTCTTTCCCATTATATTGCTTTCCTCTATTTCTTTGCACTGATCAGTGAGGAAGGCTTTCTTCTCTCTTCTTGCTATTGTTTGGAACTCTGCATTCAAATGGGAATATCTTTCCTTTTCTCCCCTGCCTTTTGCTTCTCTTCTTTTCACAGCTATTTGTAAGGCCTCCTCAGACAGCCATTTTGCCTTTTGCATTTCTTTTTCTTGGGGATGGTCTTGCTCTCTGCCTCCTGTACAATGTCACGAACCTCCGTCCATAGTTCATCAGGCACTCTATCAGATCTAGTCCCTGAAATCTATTTCTCATTTCCACTATATAATCCCACATTCATTAGAGATTTGATATAGGTCATACCTGAATGGTCTAGTGGTTTTCCCTATTTTCTTCAACTTAAGTCTGAATTTGGCAATAAGGAGTTCATGATCTGAGCCACAGTCAGCTCCTGGTCTTGTTTTTTGCTGACTGTACAGAGCTTCTCCATCTTGGTTGCAAAGAATATAATCAAACTGATTTTGGTGTGGACCATCTGGTAAGGTCCATGTGTAGAGTCTTCTCTTGTGTTGTTGAAAGAGGGTATTTGCTATGACCAGTGCATTCTCTTGGCAGAACTCTATTAGCCTTTGCCCTGCTTCATTCCGTGCTCCAAGGCCAAATTTGCCAGTTACTCCAGGTGTTTCTTGACTTCTACTTTTGCATTCCAGTCCCCTACAATGAAAAGGACATCTTTTTTGGGTGTTAATTCTAGAAGGTCTTATAGGTCTTCATAGAACCGTTCAACTTAAGCTTCTTCAGCATTACTGGTTGGGGCATAGACTTGGATTACCATGATATTGAATGGTTTGCCTTGGAAACAAACAGAGATCATTCTGTTGTTTTTGAGACTGCATCCAAGTACTGCATTTCAGACTCTTTTGCTGACTATGATGGCTACTCCATTTCTTCTAAGGAATTCTTGCCCACAGTAGTAGATATAATGGTCATCTGAGTTAAATTCATCCATTCCAATCCATTTTAGTTCACTGATTCCTAGAATGTCTATATTCACTCTTGCCATCTCCTGTTTGACCACTTCCAATTTGCCTTGATTCATGGACCTAACATTCCAGGTTCCTATGCAATATTGCTCTTTACAGCATTGGACCTTGCTTCTATCACCAGTCACAACCACAATTGGGTATTGTTTTTGCTTTGGCTCCATCCCTTCATTCTTTCTGGAGTTATTTCTCCACTGATCTCCAGTAGCATACTGGGCACCTACCGACCTGGGGAATTCCTCATTCAGTATCCTATCATTGTGCCTTTTCATACTGTTCATGGGGTTCTCAAGGCAAGTATACTGAAGTGGTTTGCCATTCCCTTCTCCAGTGGACCACAGGCTGTCAGAACTCTCCACCATGACCCGTCCGTCTTGGGTGGCCCCAGACGGATGGCTTAGTTTCACCGAGTTAGACAGGGCTGTGGTCCATGTGATCAGATCAACTAATTTTCTGTGATTATGATTTCAGTGTGTCTGCCCTCTGATGCCCCCTCGCAATACCTACCGTCTTATTTGGGTTTCTCTTACCTTGGTCGTGGGGTATCTCTTCACAGCTGCTCCAGCAAAGTGCAGCATAATTAATTATTCCTTCTTCAGGATTCAGTTCAGTTCAGTCGCTCAGTCCTGACCAACTCTTTGCGACCCCATGAATCACAGCACGCCAGGCCTCCCTGTCCATCACCAACACCTGGAGTTCACTTAAACTCATGTCCACAGAGTCGGTGATGCCATCCAGCCGTCCCCTTCTTCTCCCGCCCCCAATCCTTCCCAGCATCAGAGTCTTTTCCAGTGAGTCAACCAGCATTTGATGTTACCAGCTTAAAATAAACTAAAATAAAATGTTTCATACAAGCTTCATAGGAAACACAAAGCAAAAATCTATGAGATTTACAGAAGACAAAGGAAACCTAACAATAGCACTACAGAAAATCATCAAATTACAAAGGAAGAGAGCATGGAAAGAAAGTAACCAAAGAGTTACAAAACAGAAAACAATTAACAAAATGTCAATAGTAAGTCCATATCTATCAATAGTTATTTTAAATGGAAATGAACTGAATTACTCAATCAAAAGATACAGAGGGCTGAATGGATTAAAGAATGGACCTAACTATATGCTGCCTACAAGAAACTCAATTCAGCTTTAAGGACACACAAAGACACATGGAAAAGATATTCCATGCAAGTGGAAACCAAAACAAAGCTAGGATAGCTATACTTATATCTGATAAGACAGACTTTAAGACAAAGACTAAAAAAGACATAAGGAAAGCCATCAAACAGAGTCTTTGAGTATAGTGAGAGAAGATGTAGTGGGTTGAATAGTGTCCTCCAAAGATTACAAGTCCTGAAACCAGTGAGTGTTACTTTATACAGTGCACAGTCTGCAGATGCATTTAAATTAAGAACCTCTGCACTGAGATTATCCTGGTGGGCTCTAAATATCATCAGACATGTTCTTAAAGTAGAGAGGCTGACAGAAATTAGATACACCAGCGGAGAAGGCGTTGTGAACATGGAGACAGCATGGGATGGTGTTGCCATAAGTCAAGGAATGCCCCCACCCTCCAGAAGCTAAGAGTAGCAAAGCAGATTCTCCCTGAGAACCCCCAACGTCTCAATTAGGACATACAGCCTCCAGAACTGTGTGAGAGAATAAAATTCCATTGTTAAGTCACCAAATTGTGTTAATTTGTCACAGCAGTCCCAAGAAACTAACACAGCAGTAAACTACAGAAACACATCAGGAAAGTTTTGTAACAAGAAAAACTACCCTTCATGCTCTGATAACAAATTGTTACCAAAAAGGCAAATTAAGTGCGGCTTGCTAATTCTGCTTCTCACTAGAGTTTTTGAAAAAGCAGAGGACAGAGAGTGCCAGGGCACCTAGTCTTATTAGGGATAATAATTAGAAATATTTTGAGAGACTAATTATGACTTCACTGTACTTTTAATTCTCTACTTATGAATTAAACTTGTCTATAGTCTGAAATCAATTGCTACCACTGAATTACCAGGAACAAACTAGACAGAATCTTTTATAAATTGACCTTAAAAGATTAAAAAATAAGCTATCAGTGTAATAAAATTACATCAAAGTATCAGCAAAATGCTGGCAAAGATTTTTTTACAAATAAACTGTATTGATTGTTTTAACCGGATTTGAGACCTAAAAAACTAAAGGAATAACACAACAAGAGAAACAATCATATATTATGACCTCCTGATAGAAGTACCTTCCCTGGTGGCTCAGTCAGTAAAGAATCTGCCTGCAATGCAAGAGACCTGGGTTTGATCTGTAGGTCGGGAATATCCCCTGGAAAAGGAAATGGCAATCCACTCCAGTATTCTTGCCTGGAAAATTCCATGGACAGAGAGGCTTGGCAGGCTATAGTCTATGGGGTCACAAGAGTAGGACACAACTTAGTGACTAAACCACCACAACCCTGATGGAAGTACTTAACCACCTACATGAAAATCAGTCTGTACTGAATCAACCTCTACTTTAATACAACTTACAGAATATGTGAAATATCACTCTGGAAATTCAATTAGAGAATCCAGACTCCAAAAAGACAAAAAACAAACAACCCCAGTCTTAGGGTCAATAAAGAAAAAACAACAACTTAACAGTGGAGAAACCTAGACGACTGAGCAAACGGTCAAGATTACCACCACCAGTGGTACGTGATACTGAGAACACCGTGATGCCGTGAGACGCTCCCCTTGTCTCTCCCCTTTAATCTGCAACCACTAAACATCTGCACTCGACAAAGGTACCTGCCCAACACACCGTGATGCCAGAGTTTCACACATCTGTACCCCTAAAGGTGGGTAGACTGGAACACACAGAGGAAACAGACCAAAAGAATACAAAGGCAGTGCCTGCCATTCCAGCTACTTGGCTGCAGCAGTTTAGCCCACAGCCCTAGGGAAGCCAGTAGCAGCAGAGGAGGTAGCACATGTGACTCCAGCCTCCTGGCCACAATGGCTCTTATGATCACAGATAATTAATTGGACAGCAGCAGAGGGGCCTATGACTCCATTCCTTCAGGTACAGAAGCACCCACAACTCTGACCCCTTGCCCAGAGCAATGCTGCCCGCAAAGACAACAATCCCAGACACAGCAAGGCAACCTTGCCCCAGCTCCTCCCCACCTGCAGCAGGGCCTGTGGCTTGAGAGATCCTGGACACAGCAGAAGCAGTCACCATCCCAGCGTCCTAGGTAGCAATGCCAGCAATCCCACAGCAGCAACACACCAACAATGTCAATGGGCAACACCTATGACAGAGGTGCAAAGTGCCAAGGTTCAAACATAACCAGAGGAAGCTAAGGTTAAGAAAAACAAAAAGTTTGCGTTATAGTACCACCCACTGGCAAACAAAAGAAAGAACTCTAATTTCCAACCTATTGAATCCTTAGAATCAAATTAAAAAACCCAAACCAAAACTAAAGAAGAAAGACATTTCCTACTTCAAATGCACCAGCAGAGGAAGAGTCATCAAAAAAAGAAAAGAGAAAAAAAGAAATAATGCCCTTTGCAGCAAAATGGATGGACCTAGAGACTATCATCCTGAGTGAAGTCAGAGAAAGACAAACATCATGATACTGCTTATATGTGGAATCTAAAAAAAAAAGTATAAATGAACTTATTCACAAAGCAGAAAGAGTCACAGATGCAAAAAACAAACCTATGATTTACCAAGAGAGAAAGTGGGAGGGCAGGGATAAACTGGGAGACTGGGACTGACATATATACACCACTACATATAAAACAGATTACTAATAAGGACTTGACTATAATATATAGCACAGGGAACTGTACTTGATACCTGTAATGATCTAATAAGAGGAAATAATCTAAAAAAGTGTGGACATGTGTATAGCTGATTCACAATGCTGTACAGCAAAAACTAGCATGTAAATCAAATACTCTTCAATAATAAATAAGTAAAATATTTTTTAAAAAGAGGAAATTCTGTAAGAACTATCTGACTCTTTTAGGAAAGGCAACATTAGGATAACAAGCATCCCAGGAGGAGGGAAGGAGAAGGAAGTGCAGTTTATCTAAAGAAATAATAGTTGAAAACTTCCCAATCCCCAAAAGGAACTGGATATACAAGCCCATGAACCTATGAGAACACATAATCACCTCAGTGCAAAAAGACTTCTCCAAGACACACTATATTAAAACTGTCAAAAGTCACTGACGAAATTTAGAGGCAGCCAGGAAAAAACATATGGTAACTGACACACACCACCACTAGGAAATGAGCAGATGCTACAGCCCAGGCGACAGGGAAATGAAAAGCTCAAAATTCTCAGAGATAAGCACTGTCAGCCAAAGACCCTCTAGCCAGCAAAGTCATGCAGGTGTGAAGGACAAATACTTGCCCACCAAACAAAAGCTGAAGGAGTTCAACATTAGACCTGCCTCACAAGAATGTAGAAAGGAGCTCTTCTACAAGAAACAAAAGGCAAGAGGACAGAAGACTCTGAATAAAGTGATGAGTAGGCAGAAATCAAAAATTTCAACTCTATATCAGGTGTTTTTACTTTTTTCTCTTTTAAATTATGAAAGTATGATAACACATTTATAGACTTGGAAAATACAGAACAAAGTTACATATAGTTCTACAATATAATTATTTTTAAGTAGAAAATTAAGATTTTTAGTCGGAGTTTCACTATCAAACTTTCAAAAACTAATAGAATGAATATACAGAGAAGCAGAAGGATATAGTAAACCTGAAAAGCACTCTGAACTAATTCAACATAATTAAGATTTATACAATTTTCACACAACAGCATGATATAAATTCTATTCATGAGACTATAAGTCAGGAGACACTGCACCATATCCAGGGACATAGCACAAGGTGCAAAAATTTCATGGTCTAAAGGTATTGAAATCATATTGAGTCTGTTCTCTTATCACTGAATTATGTTAGAAATCAATATCAAAAGATATTCAAAAGTAACTCACATATTTTCAAGTGCAATGTGATTTTTATCAAGAGAGATCTTTGACTTAGCCACTGGAAGCCTCAATAAAGGTGAAAGACTGAAAAAACACAGCAGCTGATTGCCAAGAGGAATGTATTTATATGAAAAATTAATAAAGATACTTTAAAAATCCCATGTATTTGGCAATTAAATGTCCATTTTTAAATGAGGGGTGTATATAAGAAGCTATAACAAATAAAATTAGAAAATATCTATAGCAGAATGAAAGTGAAAAGAGAATTCATCAGAACATGTTGCATGCAACTGAGTTGCTCAATGCAACTAACTATAGTATAGAATTTTGAATAAGGTACGAAAACAAATAATGGACACAAGCATAAAATTTTGTGAAATCTGAACAAAATCTATACTTTAGTTAATAACACTGTATTACACTTTATTTTCCTGTTTGCTTTTTTTTAAAAAACAATATAATATTTCTTTATATTCTCAGAATTGGATTAGAAGTTTCAAGCCTCAAAATAAATTTTTTCCCACAAAATAAAAAACATTAAAGCATAAATGTTAAAGAGAAAAAAAAAAGCAGTAACAGTCACTATAGCTACTTCAATTTGGTAGTAAACTCACAACATAAAAAGGACAATCTGAGACGACAGAAACATGGGTGGCAGAGGAGAGGAAAAGGACAGAACCCACACAGGCAAATGAGGACAAGATGCCATCATCAGAGAAAGGGCTCTTTTAACCTATGAGACACTCTATACAAACCTCATCATAACTATAAATACACAAATCCAGTGCAGAGGCAAAAACTACAGGAAAAAAAAAATTGGAAACTGAGAGGAGAAAAAACAAAACACATAGATCACAGATCAATGGAACAGAAATGAGAGCGCAGAACACATTTATATGTGGGTTAACTCATTTATGACAAAGGAGTCAAAGCTATACAACAGAAATAGGACGGTCTCTTCAACAGATGGTGCTGGCAAAACTGGATAGTCACATGCAAAAGAATGGAACTAGACCCTCATCTTACACCATACACAAAACTAACTCAAAATGGATTAAGGACTTGAATGTAAGACCTGAAACCATAAAACTCCTAAACAAAAACTATAGGCAGTACACTCTGATATCAGTCTTAGTAATATATTTCTGGTTATGTCTCCTCAAGCAAGAAGCAACAAAAGTAAAAATGACAGAACGTGACATAAAACTAAAAAGTTTCTGCACAGCAAAGAAAACCATCAGCAAAATAAAAACACAATCTATCAAATGCATAAAGAATGCATACAACCCAAACAACCTGATTAAAAAATAGGCAGAGGAACTGAATAGACATTTTTCCAAAGAAGACATACAGATGGCCAACAGACATATGAAAAGATGTTTAACATCACTAACTATTAGGGATAGGCAAATCAAACCCACAATGAGACATTACCTCTTACAAGTCAGAATGGCTATTGTCAAAAACAAGCGTTGGCAAGAATCTGAAGAAAACACTACACTACTGGCAGGTATGTAAATTGGTACAATCACTTTGGAAAACAGTATGGAGAGTCCTCCAAAAAAAAAAAAAACAGAACAGAACTACAATATAATCCAGTTGAAGAGGAGAATGAAAAAGCTGGCTTAAAACTCAATATTCAAAAAACTAAGATCATGGCATCTGGTCCCATCACTTCATGGCAAATAGAAGGGGAAAAAGTGGAAGCAGTGACAAATTTTATTTTGGGAGCTCCAAAATCACTGCAGATGGTGACTGCAGCCATGAAATTAAAAGAAGCTTGCTCCTTGGAAGAAAAGCTATGACAAACCTAGACAGCGTATTAAAAAGCAGAGACATCACTTTGTTGACAAAGGTCCATAAAGCTATGGTTTTTCCAGCAGTCATGTATGGATGTTAGAGTTGGACCATAAAGAAGGCTGAATGCCAAAGAATTGATGGTTTTGAATTGTGGTGTTGGAGAAGACTCCTGAGAGTCTCTTGGACTGCAAGGAAATCAAACCAGTCGACCCTAAAGGAAATCAACACTGAATATTCACTGCAAGGACTACTGCTGAAACTGAAGCTCAATACTTTGGCCACGTGATGTGAAGAGTCCACTCACTGGAAAAGACCCTGATGCTCAGAATGACTGAAGACAACAGAAGGGAGCAGCACAGGATGCAATGGTTAGATAGTATCACTGACTCAATGGACGTGAATTTGAGCAAACTCTGGGAAGATAGTGGAGGACAGGAAAGCCTGGCATGCTGCAGTCCGTGGGGTCGCAGAGTCAGGCAGGACTCAGCAACTGAATAATGACAAACGATCAGCTATTCCTCTTCTGAGAATTTATCCAAAGAATATGAAAACACTAATTCAAAAAGATACGTGCATCCCTATATTAATGGCAGTATATTATACAACAGTCAAAAGATGGAAAAAACCGAATACCCATTATCAGATGAATCGCTAAAGAAGAACTGGGGTGTATGTATGTGTGTGTTTGTGTGTGTCTATAACCACTCAGTCACAAAAGAGATGAAATCTTGCCTTGTGACAAAAGAGATAGACCTTGAGGGTATTATTCTAAGTGAAGTAAGTCAGAGAAAGATGAACACCATACGATTCACTCGTGTGGAATATAAGAAACAAACGAACAAGACAAACCAAACAAAAAGATAGAAATAAACACATAGGCACAGAGAACAGAGTAGTAGTTGCCAGAGGGGGAAGAGTGGGCAGGGCAGAGTGAAATGGGTAAAGAGGATGGACTGTATGGTGACAGCGGACATTAAATTTTCAGTGGTGAGCACACTGTACCGTATACAGAAGTAAAATTATAAGGTATATGTAAAACAAAGTTATAAACCAATGCTACCTCAATAAAGAAAAATGAAAAACAACAGGTGATACTAATACGTCCCCTCAGATGGGTACACACTGAGACGGGAATATTGTCTCTGTAATATTCTTCACAATAATGTACAACCTCAACCTAATCATAATAGACCCTCTACAAAATAACGGACCAGGAGCCTTCAAAAGTTTTAATGTCCCAAAAGATAGGAAAGAACTACAGAACTTTCAGATGAGAAGAAACGAAGGCAGCACGACAACCAGATGCAACGTGGAATACTAGATTAGGTCCTGGAACAGAAAACGAGTATCAGCGTAGAAACTGGGAAAACATAATACACTTAGTAACTAATATTGCACCAACGTTAATTTCTTAGTTCTGATAACCGTAGTATAACTATGTACGATGTTAACAGGTAGGGAAGCTGTACTATTTTTGCCATCCTTCTGTAAAATTAACTCAAGGTAATTCCCTGATGGTCCATGATTAGGACTCCATGCTTCCACTGCAAGGGGCACAGGTTCAATCTCTGCTTGGGAAGCTAAGATCCCTCATGCCAAGCAACATGGCCAAAATAAAAAAAAAAAAAACCCACAGAACATTAACTGAAAATATAAAGCTAAAAAACCAATTTTTTTTCAAAAAGAGATTTAATGGATATATCAACAAATTATAATGCATCAGTTTATTTGGATTATTGAAACAAGGATTCCCAGGTGGTGCAGTGATAAAGAATCTGCCTGACAATGCAGGCAGCTCAGGTTCAATCCCTGGGTTGGGAAGATCCCCTGGAGAAGGAAATGGTACCCCACTCCAGTATTCTTGCCTGGGAAATCCCATGGACAGAGGAGCCTGGCAGCCTACAGTCCATGGGGTTGCAAAGAGTCAAACATAACAAAAAGACAACCAGGAAATTTAAAAAACTGATTAGATGTTTGATGATGCATGTTATTAGGAATTATTTCTAGTTTTGGAGGTATTATGGTCATTATTATTAATGACCGTGGTACTACGGCCATTATATGACTGAGTGACTTCAATTTCACTTTCACGCATTGGGGAAGGAAATGGCAACCCACTCCAGTGTTGTTGCCTGGAGAATCCCAGGGACGGGGGAGCCTGGTGGGCTGCCGTCTATGGGGTCACACAGGGTCGGACGCGACTGAAGCGACTTAGCAGCAGCAGCAGCAGAGAAATACTGAAATATTTGTGATTAAAATTATATGCTTGTGATTTGTTTTAAAATAACCTAGGGTTGAGAGGAAAAGTAGGTGGGAGTACAGAGGAGACAAGATTGGCCTTAAATCGATAAATGTTGGAAACCAAGTGATAGGTACATGACGGTGGTTCATGATATTCTTTCTATACTTGTCCATGTATGAAAATTTTTCCATTAACTAAAAAAATGTGTGTGTATGTATACACACAAACACAACACATACTTTAAATAGAATTATCTATGTGTGTGTATACACACACACAAACACATAAATAGAATTAACTATGAACAAATAGCATTCAACTAAAACTATTTCAATCATTTGTAAATTTAAACTATGAGTTTGGGAAGCAAGTTTGTTAGGCAAGTTAAATTTCAAACACTGAAATGCTACCTTTGGCCTAATCTAACCCCAAGACTCTAGAGAGTTCCCTCATATTGCTTTAACTTCTCAAACCAAAAATCTCAATTCTCGTTTCAATGAGTGAGAGAGATTAAGTGTCTTCAATGCTAAATTTAATTTTTATGAATCAGCACAGAAAAAAAGCAAACTTTTATTCAGATTCAAATATTATTTGTTCTTTTCTATCTCAACTTCTAAAACTCTTCAGGGTTTTTTGGTTTGTTTGTGAATTCGACAGGGTTCAAATAAGAAAAGTAATTAGCTTTGAGGGTATCTTTTCTCAGTCTTGAGAACTCTGTTTCCAATGAAGCCATAGTGATTACCTGGGTAACAAAGTCTAGTCCCTTTCAGTTCCGCTGTTACTCTTACTTGAGCCTCAATCTCTCCTGCTGACAATTTACCATTTCTTTAGGCTTGTCCTTCCTCTCTATTAAGTGTTCACTGGGAGCCTGGTGGGCTTCCGTCTATGGGGTCACACAGAGTCGGACACGACTGAAGTGACTTAGCAGCAGCAGCAGCAGAGAGCACACTAAAGTTCTCTAGTTTAAAAAAACCCTACACTTACCATCAGTTTTTCTTTCGTTTCTGGAAATATTCTTAAATAGCTTAGAAATATTATTTTTTAAGACAGACATTTTAAAATCTAAGTAAAACATATCAAAATCATTTAAAAATTGATTTCACAACAATTTCCTCATCAAAAGAACGGAATTTTTAATAGTTACCTTAACACACACTTTTCACTGCTGAATAAATTCACTGTGTGCACCATTTAATTACCATCTGTATTTATAATTAATGTGAATCCCTGGATTTGTGCTACCTGATCCCACAGGTTAGCATCAAAGTGCAATAAAATTCCTTATACACCTGACATATAAAACTTGAGACTGACTGGTTCTTACAAACATATCTGGGCCACGACCTTTTAAGATGCCAATAAGAAACACCACTGGCCCGAGAGAAGAGAATGAAATTGAATATGAGATGGTGACAAGTCTCAGAATGCCAATAATCTACAGATTTCAGAGAAAAGAGACTAAGTGCAAGCAACAGGAAGACTGGCTTCCCTGGTGGCTCAGTAGTAAGAATCATCCTGCAATGCAGGTTCAATCCCTGGGTCAGGAAGATCCTCTGGAGAAGGAAATGGCAACTCACTCCAGTATTCTTGCCTGGGAAACCCCACGGACAGAGGAGCCTGGTGGGCTATAGTCTCTGGGGTTGCGAAAGAGTCAAACGAGACTTAACAACTAAACAACAACAACAGGAACATTAGGGCAGAAAAGCTACTGATATATTCATATCTTGAAGAAATATATGTATACAGAAAAAGATATAAGGATTGGTCAAATTAACTATGGTACATCTATACTATAGAATAGTATGCAACAGTTAAAAAGAATAAAGTAAAAAAATGTACTGACAGTTTCCCAAAACAAGTGAAAAAGGCAACTTGCAGAATACTATGTAAACACAATGCCATTTATATGTTTATTTTTAAATATGTACAAATTTAAGTGTTCAGTTCAGTTCAGTCGCTCAGTCGTGTCCAACTCTCCGCGACCCCATGAATCACAGCACGCCAGGCCTCCCTGTCCATCACCAGATGTTTATATATTTATTTATGTAAAATGAGAAGCTGACAGAATGCCCACAAAAGTTTGGGGCGTGGTCTTTCACATTTTTTCTGAACATCTCATCTCTGTACCATTTTGATCTTTTACAAATGAACATTATTTCAATAGCTAACATTATTTAAGTAGTTAAATGGGAAGGAAAGAAAGTAAAGAGGAGAGAAGCTTACAGAAGAAATTTTAGAATGGAGGAAGTTTATAACTGCTTTTTCATCATTTGTACAAGTTGCCTACTGTACTTAATTAACTTGGCGATAAAGATTAACAAAAGGAAACTCAAATTCCATTATTGTGTTTAATCACATTTGTCCTTCTTTGTTCCTTAAAAGAAGATTACAACTAACTATCCCAAAAGTACAGTCAGAAACACTTTGGATCCTGTAAGGAACCATGACACATGAAAATTGAAACTGTCAAACTCTGTAACTAAAAGGACAATTGTATCCCCCCAAAATATTCATACTTAGAAATGCATTTATCATAGACCCCTTTAATGAAACCAAATGGTTTAAGATACCTATCTTGCTTTTGAACTACATAAATCATTATTAGCTCCATTGTAAGACATATATAATGCTGCCATACTCACAATTTCCTGAGAGGCTAAAATGACAATAATTTTTCAGTTTTGGAGAACTAAATTATTTATATTCCTTAATGTAAACTCACAAACTGGATGACAGCTATTAGATCTAAAAGGACAAAGTTCTTTCTGCCCAAATTATTCAATTATTTTAAAATTTTATTTAGCAACACTGAATCAACAAACTTAAGTTTGGAGCATGCAGTCAAGCTTTCCCCCAGAGAACTGATTAAAAACGCCATGCCTCCTCCTCATGGAACAAAAACAACAAAAACACCCACCCTGTAAGAAACCTTAAAGTTACCTGAATTACAATGACTAAATTCAAAGACACCTTGGGGATTTGAGGCACAGCTGCCCAAGTCATTAATACAGAATATTTTACATTACAGGAAAAAGGAATCTATGTTGACAATGATAATAAATTTGATTTCTTGGCTCTCTTTAGGTTTTACGATGTTCAAGTCAAAGATGACAGATTATCCATTTTTATACCACACACACACACACAAATCGAATGGCCACCTCTGCAACCTCTTAGGCCCAAACACTTTTAATGCATCACACTGACTCACAGAACACAAACAGATCAGCATAGAAGCAGCACTAGCGTCAGCAGTGTATTGCTCAGGGGGCCGTGAAGCTGGGCCCCTCTGGAATCAAGTTCCCCAGGTTTGCCTGCCCAGTGCAGTAACCCAGTCTCAGGACTCACCCTGTGACTCCAGGGATGAACAAAAAAGGGTATCAGTTGCAACTGTACTTAAAGCAGGAAAAAAGGAGACTAAAAACAAGAGCATGGAGAGTTCGTGGTTAGGGAAATAGTAAGGAAATGCAGACCATCTAGTTCACAAATGCTCTGGACACTTGTTTACTATGAATTCTATAGACAGATACAAATCAAATATGTCATGATGGCAGAAATGGGAAGTCAGCACAAGTAAATAAGCACATTCCTATTTATGAAATTCATCTAAAAGTTCCTACAAGCCTATTAACAACAGACTGTACTTAAGGTGAACATTACTATGTAGCATTTTACTTAAAGGCAACTCTTCACCACCTAAAAATAAATTCATAAGAGTACTTTGATGATGATCAAACCCAGGTCTCCTGCATAGCAGGCAGATTCTTTACTGTCTGAGACACTAGGGAAGCCCACTACCACCTAAAAATACATTCATAAAAGTAATTGGACGATCATTTTACTGATCATTTAGAGAACTATGAAATTAAATGGATTATATGTACATTTTATGCTTTATATAATAACTTTATTCTTTTTGTAACTTTATATCATTTCCCTAAGTTTTACAATAGGGGCTTCCCTGGTGGTTCAGCACTAAAGAATCCTGTTAACGCAGGAGATGTGGTTCTGTCCCTGGGTGGGGAAGATCCCCTGGAGAAGGAAATGGCAAACCACTCCAGTATTCTTGCCTGTAATCCCATGGACAGAGGAGTCTGGTGGGTTATAGTCCATGGGGTAGCAGAGTTGGACACAACTTAGCAACTAAACAACAACAACAAAGTTTTACAATATTCAATTATATTATAGATAATAGAATCAAGCAATAATACTGTGACCCATTAACACGGGATATTGAAAAATGATTTAAAATGTTACCAAGCATTCCAATTAACTGGACATTCTTACTAGACCCACCAAATGGGTACTGTCCAATACTGCTGTGAGAATGAAATGACAAACTGTTTTTTAAAAGGTATTTGTATCCAGGCTGCAAAATGCTATAGAATCCTCTTGGTATGTGTCTTTGGGAGTACTCTTGCTTGAAACGCTCTTCTTGTAGCTGGCTGCTGCTTCTCCCTCAGGTCACAGCTCAAATGTCACTTCCTCAGAAAGGGCTTCCTTATGCACCTTATGTAACCTTTACTCTCTTTCTCAGTACCCTGAATTTCCTGCTTGGCACTTACCTAATATATTATTTTACTTCCCCCACTGGAGTGAAAAAATCCACAAAAAATAGGAACACATCTGTCTTTCTCACTACTCAACTTCCTTCATCTCACATGGTGCATGGATTAAAAAATGCCCAGTAATTACCTTCTTAAAGATGAATGAATGAATGCTGTCCAAACATCTACTAGAAACTCTTCCAAGCACAATGTCAAATGTCTAATCTTCAAATACACTCTAGTTTTTTAAAAGAATTCATAATATAAGATTTTTCGTATTTTCACTTTATGGAAACAGTGATACTACCCTTAATATCCTATTTCTTACTGATGACATTTTCAAAGGTTACCTTCTCCGCTCAGTGGTTCTCAAACATTTTGGTCTCAGAATTTCTTTGTACTCTTCTAAAAAAGCAAAGAATTTTTGTTATGTGGATTTTACCTATTTTATCTAAACATTTATCAATATTTATATTAGAAATTAAAACAGATTTTAAATTAATTCATTAAAAATAATATAGGTATTACCCATGACTTCATAAGCTTGACAAATATACTCCCAAAGTAACAGCACATTTTTATTAAAAAAATTTTTCAGAAAGAAAAAACTTCTTAGAAGAATGGCACTGTTTTCTAGTTCTACAAATATAATGTCTGGCTTATTAAAAGACAGCTGGATTCACTTATCTGTTGGGATATATAATTTTGGTTGAAGTATATATAAAGAAAGCCTCACACTGACATAATAGTTGGAAAAGGGAGTATTTTAATACTTTTTTCTGATAACTGTAGATAGAATTTCTTGACACTACAGCAAAACTGGACAATGCTAGTTTCTGAAATGTTAGTTGCAATATATCACATCAACGAACATTTTTTACTCTATTGCATAAAAATTCATTGCTGTATTTCACCTTCTGAATAAATTTTTTAATCCATACATAATTCTCTAATATCATGCATTGGTCATTTGAAAACCATTGGCTCACTAGGTTATGCTGATCTCCCAAATCCTGACATTATACAATATAATATATACTTGTTAATATCACCACTGATAAAAATGAGAGAAATCTTTAAGTGTAGGAACTGTCAAGCTTACAGTAGTAAATATAAGCTAAAAAAAATCCTATTTTTTTTTTTCTTGAAAGCTCAAATTTTATCTTTGGCAGTAAATGTCAGTTATTTCCCATGAAGTGACAAGCTCATTCCACTAGTTTTTGAGAAAATGCAAATACCCAACTTTGAATAATGATTATTTGCCAGTTGTATTTTTTAGATAAAAATGTTGCACAAGTTAAAAAGTGACTGACATGCAACTCAAATATATGCACAAATGCTTTTACTCATGACAATCATGGTACTTTGGTATGAAACGGTCAGGCAAGTGTAATCTCCTTGGTTTTGTCTTATCTCAATAAAAATTTGAAGTGACAGACATTAAAGCCCTCAGCATGTCACAGCTCTCAGATGGACCGTGTTATAGCTCTTAGATCAGTGTTACAGCTCCATATTACAGCTCAGTTTTATTTAGAAAATAGCAGGAAAATACATCCTCAAGGCACGAGGGCATGCCAGAAGAGAAAGAGCCCCAGCCCCTTGGCTCTTCTTTTTATATGATTTTCCTCCCCCCGGGCCTGCCCTATGTAAATTGGGCTAGCCAGGAGTGCTGTTTGTTCTACCTGAGGTCCTCACTCTGGTCCTCAGACCTTCCTTTGTTCTATTTTTGCGGGCTTTTCCCTTGTCTTTCAGCCACCTCCATTCTGGACTCCTTTTTCCTATTCTAACTACCTAACTAAACCAAACTGTTCATGAATGCTTCCCATTTCTTTACAGAGAAAAGTAAAAAGACATGTACTCAAAGGTCAGGGCTTAATAAAATTGTTAATCTTTACTGTTTTGTTAAGGCAAGTATTAAGCAAAATTGTCTTTTAAAAAGTGAAAGTGCAAGGCAGAGATGAACAGAATACTACCTGTGCCATGCCTCAATTTCTGCTCAGGTGCCAGCAGTTCCACCTAACACTGGTTTTGCACCATTAATTACACTCTTTCCCAAAGTGTCTTCCATGGATCTCTAATACCACTCTTCCTTAGAAAACAGAATTCTCTGTTTAGGTGTATCTGGAAAATGTTGCACGTTATATGCCATTATTAAGGGTTTGAAAAGTACCAAAGTAAAAAAAATAATAATAATAAAAACTATAAAATTGATTAATACAATGTTCCAAAAACATGTCTAATCTCTTTAATGAAGAGATTAAAAAGATAAAGAACACACCTGCAAACACATCACTATGATTAGAAACTCTAAAATGAAAATTCCACCTTGCCTCAGAGAAGAGCCACTGTTCTTTCCTGATTCTGCATTTTTCTTTCATTAAATGCTTACTTCAGTTGTCAATTATCTATCTGATGTAAGGATCTAACAAAAATACAATCTATTAAAAAACACAAATCTTTTTGACTTTTATTTAGGAGAAAACACAAGTCAAAATGAGATGTATGGGCAACTCAGTAAGATATAAAATAAGTGAGATAAAACTCCTGGAAAAGAGGAAAATTATTTGCATATAATACAGTTATTAACGAAACTTTAAAAAATTGACTAAAACTATTAGGATAAGTACAGGCACTCAGGAAAAAGGAGTCAGTATCAAAATGCACAGCAAAATTAAAACATACCTATGTCAATTCTGCCCAAACTGATTCACAGATTCAGTGTAGTCACAATCAGAATTACAGTAGGATGTTTGTACAGGAACTGACATGTTGATTCTGAAACATCTATGTAAAGCCAAAGGAACTAGAAGAGTACAGTTTTGGAAAACAGTAACAAAGTTGAAAGGTTTGCTTACTTGATTTAAAGATTTTACTGTAAAACTACAATAATCCAGATAGTGTGGTACTGGCAAAACAAGGTAGACACAAAGAACAAAATGAAAGAGAGAACCCAGATCTAGCCCCCACAGCCAAAGGACTTTTTATAAGGTACGAAAACAACTCAATGGAAAAAGGATCATCTTTTCAATAAAATGTACTAGGACAACTGGAGATTCATATGCAAAAAAGTGAAACTCAATCCATACAGTACACAATTAACAAAAATTAACTTAAAATTGATCACATATCCAAAAGTTAAAACCTCTCAGGAAAAAAAAAATCAAGGAAAGATTTTTGTGACCTTCAGGTATACAAAATTTTCTTAAAGATGACACTAGAAAATCCATATAGAAAAAAACTGGGGAACTGGGTTTAGTAAATATTTTAAGCATTTGCTTCTCTAAAGACACTGTTAGAAAAATGAAAAGGCAAGGCATAGACTGGATGACTATATTTATCAAAGCATATCTGACAAAGGACTTATAACTCAATAATAAAGAGACAACCAACTGAAATAAACCCTTGAGACTGACAAGGGTTAATTACAAATAGCTCATACAACTCAGTACCAAAAAAACAAACCACCCAATCAAAAAATGGACAAAAGACCTAATAGACATTTCACCAAAGAAGCTGGCCAACAGGCACATGAAAAGATGCTCAACATGGATAATTATTAGAGAAATGAAAATCAAAACCACAATGAGGTATCACTTCACACAGATCAGAATGGTCATCATCAAAACATCTACAAACAATAAATGCTGGAGAGGGTGTGCAGGAAAGCAACCCCCTGCTACAGTTGGTGGGAATGTAAATTGGTACAGTCCCTATGGAGAACAGCATGGAGGTTCCTTAAAAAACTAAAAACTGAGCTACCATATGATCTAGCAACCCCACCCCAGGCATATATCCAGAAATGACCAAAACTCTAACTTGAAAAGATACATATACTCCAGTAGTCATAGCAGCATTATTTACAACAGCCAATACATGGAAGCAACCGAAGTGTCCATCAATAGATGCATGAATAAAGACGACGTGGTACATATATACAATAGAATATTAGCCACGAAAAAGATCACCATTTTCAGCAACATGGATAAACCTAGTGTATATCCTCAGTGAAGTTAGACAAAGACAAGTATTGTTATGATATCATTTACATGTGAAATCTAAAAAAATTAATACAAATGAATCTATTTATAAATCACAAACAGACTCACAGACATAGAAAACAAATGTATGGTTACCAAAGCAGATGGTGGGGAGGGATAAATAGAAGTATGGGATTAATAGATATACAGTATTATATACAAAATAGATAAGTAGCAAGGATTTACTGTGTAACACAGGCAATGATATTCAAGATGTTGTAATAACCTACAATGGAAAATAATCTAAAAAAGAATATCTATAACTGAACCACTGTGCTATACACCTGAAACTAACACAATACTGTGAGTCAACTATACTTCAACTTTAAAAGGAGTCAAAGAAGGCAAAAAATTTGAACAGATACTTCACCAAAAATATAGGGATCACAATAGACACATGAAAAGATGCTCAAAATCATTAGTTATCAAGAAAATGTGGAACTTCCTTGGTAGTCCAGTGGTCAGAGCAGCTAGGCCTATGCGCCGCAATTACTGAAGACCACGAGTTCTGGAGCCTGTACTCTGCAACAAAAGAAGCCACTGCAATGAGAAGCCCATGCACCACAACTGGAGAAAGCTTGGGAGCAGGACCAAAAACCCAGTGCAGCCACAAATCATTAAAAAAAAAAAAAAATTTTAAGAAATGCAAATTAAAACCACAGTGAGCTGTATCAACACACTTATTAGAATAGCTAATATTAAAAGGACATACCATATGAAGTGCTAGTAAGGATGTAGAGCAACTAGAACTCTCAAACACCACTGGTGGCAATATAAAATGGTACAACCACTTTGAAAAACAGTAGGGTAGTTTCTTAAAATGTGAAAGAAAAAACTGACCAAGCTATTTCAGTCTTAGATATTTACTCAAAAGAAATAAAAAAGCATATGCCCATACAGAGACCTGAGCACATATGCTCATAGCAGATTTCTTTATAATAATGAAAATTAGAAACAACCCAAACTGTTCAACAAGGGATAAATGAATAAAGAAATCCTGTTAGGGCCATACAGTGCATTATTACTCTGCTGGGGGTTCAATCCTTAGGTCAGGAAAATCCCCTGGAGTAAGAAATGTCAATCCACTCCAGTATTTTTGCCTGGAAAATTCCATGGACAGAGGAGCCTGGCAAGTTATAGTCCAAGGGGTTTCAGAGAGTCAGACATGACTGAGCACACACAGCACATTAGTCAGCTACAACACTGCTGCTGCTTCTGCTGCTAAGCCGCTTCAATCGTGTCCGACTCTGTGCGACCCCACAGACAGCAGCCTCTGTCCCTGGGATCCTCCATCCTCCAATGCATGAAAGTGAAAAGGGAAAGTGAAGTGGCTCAGTCGTGTCTGACTTAGCAACCCCATGGACTGCAGCCTACCAGGCTCCTCCATCCATGGGATTTTCCAGGCAAGAGTACTGGAGTGGGTTGCCATTGCCTTCTCTGGCAACACTGATAAATTCCCCAAAATAAGTATACTGAATGAAAGTCAGACAAAAACAAGTACTTACTGAATAGTACTATTTATATAAAATTTTAGAAAATATAAACTTATCTATATTGACCAAAAGAAAAAGAAAAAAAGAAACAGTGCTGTCCTGGGCCCATGAGTAAGGGGAGGGGTGCAATAGAGAACAGAACAAAGTAAGGCTCGTGGAGTCTTTTCGGAGTGATGGTATTTTGTCACTGTGGTAGTGGTGATGGTTTCATGGGTGTCGATACAGGCCAAAACTCACCCCATTTTACACTTTTAATATGTGCAACTCAACATACATCAATGGTACCACAATAAAGCTTTTAAGAAAAAGGAACTAGCCAACTCCCTCCTTACCTACTCCCTATTCACAACCTGATGCCACTGAAGGGGAGGAGAGACCAGAAAATTAGCAAGGAAATGAAATTAGCTATAATTGCTAAAGATGGCAAGAAAAGAGTGAAATAAGAATGCATATACGTAACTGATGTAATAAATTAGTTTTCATTGCTGATACACTGATCAAACACAAAATTCAAAAGCATTTTAAAAAATCCTCTTTCCTTATCAAATACGTATTAACCATTAGAATTTTTAAGCATCAAAAACAACTAGTTTAATAATAAACAAGAAAAAAGGGGGGAAAGAAAGGGAAGATAATACTATACAGAATTCAACATTATACTTTGATTTCTCTTTTCAAATTGATATAACCACCACACACCACCCTCCTGCTGCTGCTGCTGCTGCTAGGTCACCTCAGTCGTGTCCGACTCTGTGTGACCCCATAGACGGAAGCCCAACAGGTTCCCCCTTCCCTGGGATTCTCCAGGCAAGAACACTGGAGTGGGTTGCCATTTCCTTCTCCAATGTGTGAAAGTGAAAAGTGAAAGTGAATTCGTTCAGTCGTGTCCGACCCTTAGCGACCCACCCCACGGACTGCAGCCTACCAGGCTCCTCCATCCATGGGATTTTCTAGAGTACTGGAGTGGCTTGCCATTGCCTTCTCCACACCACCCTCCTAACCCCCAGTTATTTCATTTATACAAGGGGAAAAAAAATCACAAAAACATACAAGAAATAAAATGATAAAGTTTTTATAATTCACTTTTTCTTTTTCACTCTACAGCTATATATTTTGTAGACAAAAAGCTTATAAATTCTGCATATTTTCCTAAACTCAAGTTGTTTCATTTACCAGTAGGGAATTTTTTTTTACTGTTACCTGTTTATCTATAACACAGGATAATCCTGTATTTTAAAAGAAAGAATAAATAAAACTATTATATAAACTAAGAAAAATTATGCATTCAAATCATACTTTCATGTAATCTTTTTTAGAAAATCTTCAAGATTTTACCAAGAAAATAAAATGAGCAGTATGTTTTCTAACTAATTAGTGTTTTTAATATTCTGAGGTGCATGAAAAAAGACCATATTAACCCACAAAATTCTCAGACACTCTCCAAAGATATCTACTAAAAGATCAAGTGAGTTACTTTATCAAATTAAAAATGTATTTTAAGGATCACATATGAAATTGGCAGTAATTTCATACTTCTATGTTGGGTTGTATGCCACGATCCAAAACAAGACTATTATTACATTAAATACTACTTTGTTTCTGAAAGACAAATTTTACCAGAAAATTAAATATACTATGTCTTAAGTTATTTTTCAACACTTAAATATTATTTGAATGAACCAGATGAGGGAGTGTAGCATTATCATCATGACAGTTATGTTACCAAGAACACATATATCTATACCTAAAACAGAAACAAGCAAACAAAAAATAACCCAATCACTAAAGAGGACTGCATGATGAAGCATACAAGAAATGAACTTTAGGATATTTCTTCATAGGTTTAAAAAGAAAATAACAGGGCGAGGAAACAAAAATCAGTTTATAGAGCAATGATTTTAAAACTAGTAAAAGGCATGAGGAAAACAAAAAGCCCAAGTGTAAATCCATCTGAATACAGCCCTCTTTCACTGCCCTGGCGTGAAAAAAGGCACTGGATGTTCTAAGATGTTATCCAGCATTTTCAAGTGAGAGACTAGAAATGAGTGTTTTGGTCCTTGAGCACAACCTCAGAGTAGACAAGGTGTGTTAAAAGCTTAGCCGTAAAAGCCCTTACATAGCTGCTGCTGCTGTTCAGTCACCAAGTCGTGCCTGGCTCTTTAAAACCCAATGAACTGCAGCACACCAGGCTCCTTTGTCCTTCACTGTCTCCCCAGGTTTCCTCAAACTCATGGCCATCGAGTCGGTGATGCCCTTCAACCGTCCCATCCTCTGTCACCCCCTTCTCCTCCTGCCCTCAGTTTTTCCCAGCATCAGTCTTTTCAAATGAGTTAGTTCTTTGCCTCAGGTAGCCAAAGTACTGGAGCTTCAGCGTTAGAATCAGTCCTTCCAATGAATATTCAAGGTTGATTTCCTTTAGGATCGACTGGTTTGATCACCTTGTTGCCCAAGGGACTCTCAAGAGTCTTCCTGCACCACAGTTAAAAAGCATCAATTCTTCAGCACTCAGCCTTTCTTATGGTCCAGCTCTCACACCTGCACATGACTACTGGAAAAACCATAGCTTTGACCATAGGGACCTTTGTTGGCAAAGTGATATCTCTGCTTTTAAAAACACTGTCTAGGTTTGACATAGCTGTTCTTCCAAGGAGCAAGCATCTTTAAATTTCATGGCTGCTGTCACCATCTGCACTGATTCTGGAGCCCAAGAAAATGAGCATGCTCAATAATTAACTTCAGATATGCATTTGATTCTTCTAACTTCGAGGATGGTAACCACTCCTCTAATCTACTAATAAGATCCTTTATCATCTGGCCCCTGCTGATAACAGCCTCATAACAAACTGCCTGGAGTTCCTAGGTTCCTGCTCATTCATGCATCAACAGCCACACATTCCCTCTGTGTGGACTGTCCTTATACTTCATGGCAAAAAACTTCGAGACTCAGCTCAAATGCCACTTTCTTTTCTGTGATGACTGTACCCTCACCCTAGGTTTGTTTCTAGTGCTCTGTGGGCACTCTGTACATACTTCTTACAGCACTCATCTTAAGGCAAGCAGTTCATTTATGTTATTATGTTGTTTGTGTCAGACTTTGAAGGCTTCACAAAGGAAACTGCCAATTCAGCACTGTAGTCTAAATTATCACAAGAACACAGGGAACTTGACACATCAGTCTGAATAAACTTGCAAATTTAAAATCAGACTTCAGACCCTGATTTATCCCAATAAAAAGGCTATTCAGTGAAGATTAATGTAAACATGATTATTTGAGGGTGGTTTTAAATTTCCCTTTATACTGCTTTACAAAATCTCCCCTAAGATCACTTTATTTTTTAATAAAAAAATATTATTAAAGAGGCAGAAAGGTCTCTTTAATCCTATATTTGAAAGTCAACTGTTAACTTTCAAATAAATAAAATACTTAAACATACTAATAAAATACTAAACAGCAACCAAAATAAAAGCAAAACAAGCTACAAAACAAAAACAGGAAAAAAGTTTCAGATATTCTAATTTGAAGTCAAGAAATTAATTTTGCCACTTACACAACTGTATATACATTTATATAGTTGCATAAGTACAATTGTAGCTTGACCTCTTAAAAATTCAACCTCAAAACAGCTCTAAGAATGTCCATGCCTTTCTCTTTCCTCTCTATATATGTGAAACCTGCATCACTAAAAATAATAGCCTCTGTAGTAAATAATTTATCACATCAGTTTCCTTTACCTTTTGCTTTATTTTTATTTAAAGGGTACTGAGCTGGGAAAGGTTGGGGGCGGGAGGAGAAGGGGACGACCGAGAATGAGATGGCTGGATGGCATCACCGACTCTGTGGACATGAGTTTGAGTGAACTCCAGGAGTTGGTGATGGACAGGGAGGCCTGGCGTGCTGTGGTTCATGGGGTCGTGGAGAGTCGGACACGACTGAGCGACTGAACTGAACTGAGCATCAGTGAGGCTTCCCTTGTGGCTCAGACAGTAAAGAATCTGCCTGCAATGCGGGAGACCCAGGTTCCATCCCTGGGTCGGGAAGATCCCCTGGAGAAGGGAATGTTAATCCACTCCAGTATTCTTGCCTAGAGAATTCCATGGACAGAGAAGCCTGGCAGGCTATACAGACCATGGGGTTGCAAAGAGTCAGACAAACCTGAGCGATTTCACTTTTATCAATGTAGCTACTTTATTTATGTGTGAATTTTTCAACTGATGATAAATCCTTGACTGCTTAACAAAAACCAACCATTGTTTTCAGAGGTGATTCTCCTGAAGACACTGTCTTTTCACAGCTACTATTTAATCTTTTATGTTTTTTTTGTTTTTTTTTTTTTTGAACAGAGGAAAATTTATGCGTCGAACCTGGACTGGTCACTTATGATAATATACATGCTACAATTCCATTCTCTCCAATCATTCCACCTTCACCCTCTCCCACAGAGTCCCAAAGACTGTTCTAAATGCCTATGTCTCTTTTGCATTAAAAAGTGAGTCACTCCACTGATCAAGGAACTCCAAGATACTGCTTTCCACTAGAATTTCTTCATAGCCATGATGCATCATTTTAAACTATGTTCCAAATAAACTTATTTTGCTATCTTTCCTATAGTTTAAGTTCACTATATAGTTATTATATGATGATAATATTTTGGCTTCAGTATGCAGCAAAATTATGAGGAAATTATGTTAGCCTATCCTATCCTCTCTGCTTCCCCAAATTATAGGCTAGTTTCACTCTGAAACTTCACCCCCAGTGATTCACTGTGAACAACTCAAACAATTCATCAAGATGGCTGATGGCATTAACAGTCAGAGCAATGTAAAAGAACCATCAATCACCTTGGGTTTAGTTTGGAGGTAATTATTACTTTGCCACAATGCATTCAGAAACAATGACATTAACATAGTCATTCTTTTATGTTAGAAACCACAATGGTGTTCCAGTTCCCACTGGATCAAATTTAAATTCTATCAACCAATCCTAGACAACCAATCCAAAATTACTTTCAACTTAAATTTAATTGGTATTCTCTATTCCCACAGTAATGTATATCTCCAACTCTACTCTGGCTTTTATCACCATTTTATTCATTTTTCCTTTCTATATCTATCACAGCTATTGAGCCTAAATCGCCTCCTTGGAAGGGAAGATGTTTTTTAATTCACATAACAGACAATGAACCATCAATGAATGAACTAAGCAAGAAAATAAATACCAAATCACCTTTCTCATTGGAGCAATCTCTCTACCTGCTTTATCTTGCCTGTAAACTTGTACTCCAGCTATTCTCTCCACTTAAAATGCCCTTTTTTTCTTTTTTATTAATCTAAAACTTTGTAGGGATGATAGGGAGACCAAGGCTGAAACTGTACCTATAAAAGCCCTTCATATTTTGGGGTTCATATAATAAAAAGAACAACAATCCTAGACAGCAAAGTAAGGTCAGTATCAATGATATTTTATACATATTAAATCAGAATTATTTACTCAATTCTATTTGTAATATTACAAATGTTTATGCTTTCCCTTTTCTGTACTTCAACCATATGTTTATCAGTTCTTCAGTATAGGTAATATACATACAGTAAAAAGGCATTTTTGTGTTCATAAGTGCGATCTATCAGCTGAACATTAATAATTATGTGACTTAGGACTTAAGAATGAAACGTGATTGCCTTTAGGAAGCAAAAATGCAAGAATGAAAAAGGAGAGGGTAGGGTAATGATTTTTTTTTTAATTATATATGTTTTGACTTAATTTCCCTGTCAACCTTATCTGTCTTAAGTTTCTGAAACAAAAAACAGTGTTGGCATTACCTGAGAACTTGTTAAATACACAAATATTCATATCTCATCCTAAATCTTCAAAATCAGAAACTTCAACTGGGATCCAGCAACGTGTGTTTAAGAAGCCCTCCAGACGATTCTTAGGTACCCTGAAGTTTGAGAACAACTACTCTAATGGCTTGACACTCTCTTTTCCTGACTCCTTCCTTCACAAAGGCTGCATCCTGTTCATTTCCACACAACCATATATGTAAGTGCACAGTCCACACAGAAGCTCAGTTCTGCTTAACATAAATACCTAGGGAGAAGGCACCAATTGTGATAAAAACTGCTCTTTATTCTGCCCTCTAATATCCAGGAACTGACAGGTATTTAGTCACAAATTTGAAATGTCTTAAGTGTCTAATGAAAAGAATTAGTACAAAAAGGATGCCTTAGAGATCTTTTCACCAAATAAAAGTATCCTCCTTAACCGTAAGGTACAAAGACAACTATCAATAGTCTAACACTAAAAAAAGTGGGTTTACTTTAAACATCACACTTTTTACCACTTTGACTTCTCTTCTATTTCTTATAATCAAATAAATCCACAGAACATATTCTGTAGCACATGTTCATAAATGCTAATAAATCAAGACATAGCTTCTAAGGATTATTTTTAAACTTTAAAAACTTTATAATAGCAAAGCTTAAATTTAATAAATGATTCAAATAAAAATACTACTATTTTTAAAGTCATATCACATGTCTTAAATACGTCACACCAATAAATACTTGGAAAAATCAACTCCCATTCTAAAGATAAAAAGCTAACGTGGACCCTGGCATGTTACTGAAACAACTGAATATCTGTTGGAAAAGAAAGTAAAAGAGTTAAATGGAGTTTAACTTAGGACCAAAGTAAGCTTTAATAGAGGTACTGAAATCATAATTTTTCACTAGTTTCAGTTTCTAAAAAATTATCAGTATAAAATTAAAGTGACTATAAAGGCCAGAGTTTTACTTAGTAAGATCTTTTTGTAAATTTATTCTACTCTGGTACATCTTAAATTTCAAATTTTAAACAAACACAAAAACATTAACATTCAGATGCTATCAAGGGCTTAAAGGGGGTTACTTTCTTCAACAAAATCTTGATGAAAGTAACAGACTGATAATTCATTATTAACATAAGAAAAATATTTTACAACATACAGCTTTCTATATATCATTTTGCACAGGAAAGCTTCTGGGATATTCATGGACATAAACATATTAGCCTAGACTTATGAGAAACTAAGTAGTAGTGCATGTTATGTTACATATATCAAATAATCCCACTATTATTAAGTAAAAATTCTAGACTTAAATCATAATAAGGAGAAACTAGACACATTTGCATGATGGTCAATCATTACAATGACTCAAAATGAAAAACATGAAAAAGTTTCTGATCATTTATAATGCATGTGCCTGCTCTAAGTTACAAGTTCAACTGTAGGTTCTGGCTTACAGACTGTAGTAAAATCAGCTTAAGAAAAATAATTCTTTTACAAAACAAATGTGCCATTTCATACAGTTTTATCCAATCTTTTTTTTAAAAAAAATACTTAAACAGAACTCGGAACTTATCTTTTAAAAGACTCAAATATAACAACAAAATCCCAGTAAAATGTAAACATCATTAATTTCCATAACAAGCAATTCTCAGTTATCATAGTACTGAAGAGACATACAGATCACACAGGGTTAAATCTGATGTACACCCCACTCAGTTCAATGTACACTTCTTTTAGGATCTTTTCCCAAAGGTGGTCTGCCCTGCTAGACCACAATTTTAAACACGCTGAGATCAGAATCACCAGAACTACTAAAAATCTCAGTCCCTACACATTCCAAGAAGGAGGAGACAATGGCTGAGTAGGCTGGACCTGTCTCCCATGCTGCCCAGTGAGGAAGGGGAACCCCACCAGCATGCTCTAATTGTCACCATCCTCATTCCCCAGTTTTGTAAGGTCATATTAGGACAGAAAGAAAACACAGAAAAGTGGAGATGCTGCTCTTGCAGGCCACAGGATTCTTGTCCTTATGTCCCTTTACAAGTTTCCCCATTTCATTGAGCTAGGCCCCGGCCTTATGAGACCAGCTTCCAAGACGTGCACATGATCTCCAGTGCATAGAGACAACGTAAGTTTTTATAGTACTCCTATAGACCAGTGTAAGGATAAAGAATACATATTCACAAAAGTGAGTATTCAACTAGAAACAGAATTTTCCTTAAAACCTGTATACTTTATTAGTCTATTTACAAATTGTTAACATGATCTAAACCAATACACAAGGGGAAATGCTTTTGGTGTTTCTAAAACCCCGTCTATATAGTATACTGTCCTATTCCAGTTTTTCTAAAATGTTACTACTTTGGTGAAATACACATAGGGAGCAATTAAAACTTCCCTGATCATATCTTTTCTCTTACAGTCTAATTATGGATTTTTAAAAGACAAATAACTTACAAGTCACTAGAGAGAAATTACTTTGAAATTCCCAAGAGGTTATGATTCAGTCTATATTATATTTATGAACTACAACATTGAAATTTAATGGGATTTTTGGCAATTGCAAATAATTAGTGTCTCCAGTATTTTGTTCTGGAAATTGGTGTATACTTGAATTTTTATCAATTTCATCTCATTGCCTTTTCATAAATGCCTGTAATTAAATATGAGAGAAATAAAGATGGAAAGGGAAAGGAGAATAGGAAGAAGTGGAAAACAGGGTAAGACTGGTTTGAATACTTGAAGGACTGGCTAGAAAACAGAAAGTTGTGTGTGTATGCTCAGTTGTGTCTGACTTTTTGTGACCCCATGCTAGGCCCTTCTGTCCATGGGATTTTCCCAGCAAGAATACTGGAGTGGATTTCCATTGTTAGTTTCACTAAACTGGTTGTTCAAAAAGATTCAGCAGAGATTTTAAAAGTTCCGATATTAATGGTAACTACAAATAATCGACCTGAGCTTGAAAAGGGGTAAGGAATTGACAAAGTGAAAGAAAAATAACAAATTAGCAGTCCTCTGATTCAAAACTAAGCAGAGATCTACTACAATTGGAATAATCCCTTCTTCCAATCCCAACTGATAGCAGTTAATTGTGAAGTAGAGTCCCAAAGACTAGTCCCACTATCTTTTTCAGAAATGACAGAAATTGACTCAGTTAGAAATGATGTGCTAGTTTACGTCAAATTCCAAAAATAATTTTCCCAAAAATAATTTTTGAAAAAGAAGAAGTTCTACTGCACCACACTGATTTATTTCCTTTTACACAACTATACTGTAGGCCAGTCTCCAAATTGAAGGCCTCAGCAGCCCTTTACTGTTCTTTCTACAAATTCACTTCCAAGTTCCAAGGGTTCAACATCACCAAATCCAAAGTCTGACCTTAAACCCTGACACCTCTGCCTTTCACTACAGCCCCACATTTGCAACTGCTACAGGGTATCTCCATTTGGGTGCTCTTCCACTGGCATTCAATGTGCAACATCTCCTTGTCATTATCACCTCTTGTTTCCTAATGTCCTAGGATAGAACCATTCTTGAACATTAAAAAGTGTAGAACCAGATGTCAGCAAAAATGGTGGAATATGGAACTCCTCCACAAAAGTAACAGATACAGTGGCAAAAACTGTCAAAACCAACTTTTTCAGAACTCTAGAAACTAATGAAAAGTTTGTGATAATCAGGTAAATGTTAAGGGAACTCAAGGGAAAAAAGTTGAATCCCAGTCAGAGAGTTCTGTGTATTTTAACTAAGTCTGGTCCTGTCCCTCGCTCTCCAGATGAGGGGCTGGTCTTGAAGACAACAGCTCCTGCTCCTAGCACAGGCACCCATTATCAGAGGGAATAGAACAAACCTTATCCTTGAACAACTGGGATTGCTGTGACCTGTTTGGTGATTCCCTGGAGAAGCAGCATTCCTTTATCTCCTCCTACTTGGAACCTGTCCAGTGCCGGGGGACCTCCAAGACACATTTGTCAGAAAAATGTAAGGTAAATGCACACTGATACCTGGGGCAAGGGATAACAGCTGAGGCAAACAACAGAATAACCGAAAGCCCAAGAAGAAAAGGCTGTTGAATGAGATGCCTTGGGGATTAACATGAAATATTACCCAGCCAGTAAAAAGAAGGAAATAAGGCCATTTGCAGAAACATGGATGGACCCAGAGAGTGTCATCCTGAGTGAAGGAAGTCAGAGAAAGAGAAATATCATATGACATCCCTTACATCTGGAATCTAAAAAGAAATGATACAAATAAACTTACTTTCAAAACAGAAAGAGATTCACAGACTGAGAAAACTCATGGTTGGCACGGGGAAGGGACAGTTAAGGACTTTGGGAAAGTCATGTACACACTGGTATATTCAAAATGGATAACCAACAAAAACCTATTGTATAGTACATGGAACTCTGCTCAATGTTATGTGCCAGCCTGGATGGTAGAGAAGTTTAGGGGAGAATGGACACATGTATATGTATGGCTGAGTCCCTTCATAGTTCACCTGAAACTATCACAACATTGTTAATTGGCTAGACTCAAATACAAAATGTTTTCATGTTCAAAAATAATAAAAGAGTTTTGAAAAACATCCACATATTTCTGAGACTTTAAAAGGTCACACAATTGACCACAAGTATAAAACGCTGAAGGAGTTTAGACTCCAGAGTCACTGTTTAGAGGAGATTCTCTGGGAAAGCTGTCTGAACAGAAACATCTACACACACTTCTCAAGACCAAGACACAAATTTTTATATTAAGCCACTAAGATCTGGGGATTATTTGCTTCAGAAGTTGGTGTTAATTATATGAGTAATACAGACCTAGAATCTAAAGAACCTGGAAGATATACATGCTATACTGTTGTAAAAGAAAAGAACTTGCATAAAGAAAAATGACTGATTCTTTATACTGTGTTCCTGTTTATTTAGGCTCTCAGCAATTATATTTTATTTATATTGTTGACTCACTAACAAAAACATTAAAAGGAAAAAAACACCAAAAAAAAAAAAAAACCGCTGCTTAAATGTGTATATAGATATACTTTTCAGTAAGTTAGAGCAGTGTACGTTGGCATTTGGCCACTGCCACCAAATCTTATATTCTGTAATATAAATCATGAGGTAAATGGAATATATGCTCAAAGTTAACTTTGCTAGACTCTATCTTATAAGGAACTTTCATGTGAGTCAGAGTTTTAGTATTAGCAACTGGGAGAAATAACTGAAAATAATAACCATGACTAGTTCTGAGCTAAAGTTGTAGAGTAACACAGTCAACACAAATCTATTCAGAGTGTACTCAAATTCATTCAGTTATTCTTCTGAATGATAATGCTTCAGGTGAGGAACATATGACAAGAGAACAGCTCTTAATAATAAAAAGAGAATCATTTGAAACCATGGGAAGGCAAAGTAACAAATGAAAAAACATGCAATTGCTAACGGTTTACCAGGAATGACCAAAATCTGCATTTAACTTGAATAAATATTTTTAAACAAAAAATTTAACAAGTGTCACAAAATTTGTTAAAACGTATACACATACACTAAAGAAAGAATTCAGGAAGCAGCATCTCAAAAATGTCAAACAGACATAAAATACTAACTTCCTTAAGTATGCTGCCATACACCATACTTAGAAAGTATCATGAATTTCTTTTCCTTACTGTTGCATCAAAATGCCGGTTTCTAAATTTTGCAATTTACCTATCATATTTAGAGACTTAGATTTTACTACTATGTAGTTCACTTTCACTTTTCACTTTCACACATCGGAGAAGGAAATGGCAACCCACTCCAGTGTTCTTGCCTGGAGAATCCCAGGGACGGGGGAGCCTGGTGGGCTTCCGTCTATGGGGTCACACAGAGTCGGACACGACTGAAGTGACTTAGCAGCAGCAGCAGCAGTTAATGTTAAGCTGAATTTTCTGATATTACATAGGCCACAAATGCTAAAATAAGTAAAAGTCACATCAAAATATTATATAATATATATAATATTATATAAAGTAAAACAGAATACATTATACTTATTTTCCTTAAAAAGATTATAGATAATCAAGACCCCCCAATAAAATATGTATAATTAACTTCTGATATTACATTTGTGAAGTATAATAATATACAGTAGTGTAGATTGTCCAAGTATTGCCTTATACAGCATCCATTAACTGGAAACTCTTAACAACAGGGCTTCCCTGGTGGCTCAGACAGTAAAGAATCTGCCTGCAATGTGGGAGACCTGGGTTGGAGCCGTGGGTTGGGAAGATTCCCTGGAGAAGGGAAAGGCTACCCACTCTAGTATTCCTGCCTGGAGAATTCCAGGGACAGAGGAGCATGGCAGGCTACTGGACATGGGGTTGCAAAGAGTCGGACACAACTTTCAGTAACAACAGGAATCAGTCATAAATGCCTAGAGATATATGCCTCACTGTATAGTGGAAAATTCTGAAAAAGTTCCATGAATCAAATTTTGACAAGTTGAATTATATTAAATGAACTATACAATGAATGGAATGAATGGGTTTCTCTCCTAAATACTTCGTTAATGTTAAAAAATCCCTTTGGAGATAAAATAATCAGTCCTAATTCATCATGATTTAGGTTCACATGGTGTATACGGCATTTCCTTAAAATGATCCTGGTCTGTATTATTTTCTAATTTTTTCCAGTGTTATACACATGCATCTTCCCATTTCAAAGAATTACAACCATTGGGGAAATAGGAGGGTGTTTATAAGATGAAAAGACATGAAGACTTAAAAGGTGAAAGAGTGAAATCATTCAAATTCTATATTCCTAGAGAATATAAAAATGTCAGCCTCCTAGAAGTAGCCTCCTAATTAACCCACTCCCCAAAAGAAAATTTTTAAGACAAGTAATCTGCTAAAGCTGAAACTCCAATACTTTGGCCACCTCATGCGAAGAGTTGACTCACTGGAAAAGAGTCTGATGCTGGGAGGGATTGGGGGCAGGAGGAGAAGGGGACAACAGAGAATGAGATGGCTGGATGGCATCACCGACTTGATGGACATGAGTTTGAGTGAACTACGGGAGTTGGTGACGGACAGGGAGGCCTGGCGTGCTGTGATCCATGGGGTCGCAAAGGGTCGGACACGACTGAGCGACTGAACTGAACTGAATCTAGCAATGGCTGGGATTTCTATATGCATTCCAGGTTCTAACTAACTGGAATGTAGTAATGAACATCCAGCCTTGTTATCAGAAAACAGAAGGAAATGTCACAACAAGGATACGGTGCACAAAGGAATAATAATGTGAGGAAGTCTGGAGGATGCAGAAAAGAATCAATTTAAGGAGGCAGTAAAATGATCTTTGAAATTCTTCCAGTTTTCTAGATCACTGGTCTCCAGAGTCAGATGTGAGCACTTCAGGGATACAGGGATTACAGCAAGGCAATCCACTGGGGTTAAGGGAAGAAAACATCAGAATTTCTGTTGAAGTTTCTCATTTAAAATGTAAGAGAAATTTTATTTCAGTTGTATTTAAATTACAGGCTGTCACTGGCATCCTCATAACTGTATAATATAGTCAAAGTCATGTAAAATTCAGACAAAAAAATAACTTGAGGTTAGTTCTCCAGTACCTCCAGGTCACCAAACTGATAGAGACCTCACCATACAACCGATTCATCTGCTCCTGGCGTGCTGTATTTGGATGTGCTCTACTGTGACAGGCAAGTTAAACAGATTTATAGCTTATATTACCAAGTTTAAGTAAACTAACACAAAACAAACAATGGCTTTAAAAGATGTCTACAGAGAAACTTCTCATTCAATACGGTATTAATAATGCAAGCACAAGCAAAGAAGATGATGGAGAATGGACACTTTTCCAATGACTAGTACATTAACAGTCACGTTAATGAGGCAAAAACAATGGCAATAATGGCATTTACTTCTTTTGTGATCTTCCCCCCAAAACCTGTAATTCCAGTTTATTCATGAAGAAAACGTTAAATTCCATTTGGAGGACATCACACAAAATACTCTGACTTCTCAAACTGTTAAGTTAATCAGCAACAGGGTGAGAAAAGGCTGCTGCTGCTAAGTTGCTTCAGTCATGTCCGACTCTGTGAGACCCCACACAGCAGCCCACCAGGCTCCCCTGTCCCTGGGATTCTCCAGGCAAGAACACTGGAGTGGGTTGCCATTTTCTTCTCCAATGCATGCAAGTGAAAAGTGAAAGTGAAAGCGCTCAGTCATGTCCGACTCTTAGCGACCCCATGGACTGCAGCCCACCAGGCTCCTCCGCCCATGGGAGTTTCCAGGCAAGAGTACTGGAGTAGGGTGCCATTGCCTTCTCCAGAGAAAAGGCTAGAAAAGGCTAAAGAGATATGACAACTAAATGTAATATGGTCTCCAGAATGGGATCCTAAATCAGAAAGAGGTCCTTAGGTAAAGTCTAAGCAAATATTCATAAAGAATGGACTTCAGTAAGTAACAGTATTTCAATACTGGTTCATTAGTTGTGTCAGAGGTACCATACTTCTTAAAAATGGAAATATAATCAGATCTTAAAAAAAAAAAAAACTCAGTCACAAATTTTCAAAAGTATCAAGACTATTTGAAACACAAATTTACAGCCACTGTTGTTAATGATAAATGCTCCACTCTAAACTATAATATGCTGCAAATATTAGCTAATCATAACACATGTTCAGATCTTATAATAAATATATATACCATAGGTAATACATGCTCCAAAAGCTGAGGGGCCACAATTCTAGAAAATAGTAAGCAAATTAACTAGATGTGATACTACTATTCACATTTCCCCAATTATTTATATGTGAGGTACTAGAGATACAAGGATAATCACACAGTTTGATTAAAAATAGCATATAATTTAGTGATGAAGCAGACAAGTAAAAAGGTAATCGGCATACAATGCAACCCTGAACAGGAGTGAGTACATAAGAATCACCATAAATAGAAATGAACATGGAGTTCGATGGGAAGACTTGGGCTGAGAAATGAGACATGGGACAGAAAACATGTCTAGGACAAGGTGCCATCTAAGCTGAGTCTAAAAGAGTAAGAAGTTGATTAAAGCTTCTTGAATAGGAGAACAGTGTTCCAGAAACAGGGAAGAATATACACAGGAGTCTGGAACTACACTGTCTAACAGAGTAGCCATAAGCCAATATGACTTACTGAGTACTTGAAACAGTATTACTGAGAATCTGAACTCTTAATTTTATTTCATTTAAATTTAAAACTAAAGTAATTCAGCATGGTAAAGATTTCAATGCTCCATAAGATGATTTTCCAAAGTTTAACAAGATTGCTGTTAAAAGCCTACAAATTATTTTTCTTTTAGACAGACAAACTAGTCTTAAAATGTATATGGAAAAGGAAAGGTCCTAGAATGGCCAAAACAGTTTTGCAAAAAGTGATAGGAATCACAGTTTCTGATATTAGGGCTCACTCTACAGCCACAGCAAACAAGACAGTATGTTGAAGTATATACACAAAGATCAATATTACACAGAGAACCTAGAAACAGACTCACATAAACATACCTGCTTGATTTTTTAGGTGCAAAAGTACTTCAATGGAAGTCAACTCCAATGGTACTGAAGCTACTGGACACCCATAGGTCAAAAAATGAACGCTGAGTTAAACCTCACATCATACGCAAAAGTTAGTTCAAAATGATTCACTGCCTAAAACTATAAAAATTTACATTAAAAAAATTGGAGCAAATCTTTGGACCTGTGAGTAAATTAGCAGTTCTTAGACTTGATATCAAAAACATGACCCATAAAAGTAAAGAAAACAATAAATTGGACTTCATCAAAATTTAAAACTTCTGCTCTAAGAAAAACTCTGTTAAGAGGATGAAAAACAAACTACAGACTAGAAGAAATATGTACAAACCACATACCTAACAGAAGACTAGTATTAGAATATATAAAGGATTCTCAAAGCTCAAGAGAAAGAAAATCTAATTAGAGATCACTGAAGAAATCAGAGGAAAATAAAAAATACATAAAAAGAAATGACAACAAAAACATGACAACCTAAAATCTATGGGATGCAGCAAAAGCAGTTCTAACAGGGAAGTTTATATAACAGTATGATCCTACCTTAAGAAATAAGAAAAATCTCAAATAAACAACCTAACCTTACACCTAAAGCAACTAGAAAAAGAAAAAAGAAAACCCAAACTTAGTAGAAGGAAAGAAATAATAAAAATCAGAGCAGAAATAGATGAAATAAAAATGAAAACAATAGCAAAAATTAATGAAACTAAAAGCTGGTTAAGATAAACAAAATTGATAAACCTTTAGCCAGACTCATCAAGAAAATGAGGATTCAAGTCAATAATATTAGAAATGAAACAAGAGGTATTACAGCAGATGCCACAGAAATACAAAGGATCATAAAAAACCACTGCAATCAACTATATGCCGATAAAATGGACAACCTAGAAGGAATGGACAAATTCCTAGAAAAGTACAACCTTCTAAGACTGAACTAGGAAGAAGAAGAAAACACAAACAGACCAATCACAAGTAATGAAATTAAAACTGTGATTAAAAGTCTTCCAATGAACAAAAATCCAGGACCAGATGGCAAATTCTATCAAACATTTAGAGAAGAGCCAACACCCATCCTTCTCAAATGCTTCCAAACAATTGCAGAGTGAGGAATGCTCCCAAGCTCATGCTATGAAGCCAACATCACTTTGATACCAAAACCAAAGATATCACACAACAAGAAAACCATAGGCCAATATCACTGATGAACATAATGCAAAAATCCTCAACAAAATACTAACAAATAGAATCCAACAACACATTAAAAGAATCATACAGCACGATCAAGTGGGATTCAATATATGCAAATCAATGTGATATATTAACAAACTGAAGAATAAAAACCAAATGATCATCTCAATAGATGCAGAAAAAGCTTCTGACAAAAATTCAACACCAATGTATGACAAAAATTCTCCAGAAAGTTAGCTTAGAAGGAACCTATCTCAACATAGTAAAAACCATATAAGACAAACCCACAGCAAACATCATTCTGAATGAAGAAAAACAGAGAGCATTTAAGATCAAGAACAAGACAAGGATGTCCATGCTTGCCACTATTATTCAACATAGTTTTGGAAGTCCTAGCCATGGCAATCAGAGAAGAAAAGGAAATAAAAGGAATCCAAATTGGAAAAGAAGTAAAACTGTCACTGTTTGCAGATGACATGGTACTATACATTGAAAATCCTAAAAGCATCACCAGAAAACTACTAGAATTAATCAATGAATTTGGTATAGTTACAAGATACAAAATTAATGCACAGAAATCTCTTACATTCCTATACACTAACAATGAAAGATCAGGAAAAGAAATTAAGGAAACAATCTCATTTACCATCACAACAAAAACAAAAAATACCTAGGAATACACCTACCCAAGGAGATCCAACCAGTCCATTCTAGAGGAGATCAATCCTGGATGTTCATTGGAAGGACTGATGCTAAAGCTGAAACTGTAATACTTTGGCCACCTCATGCGACGAGTTGACTCACTGGAAAAGACTCTGATGCTGGGAAAGGTTGGGGGCGGGAGGAGAAGGGGACGACCGAGAATGAGATGGCTGGATGGCATCACCGACTCTGTGGACATGAGTTTGAGTGAACTCCGGGAGTTGGTGATGGACAGGGAGGCCTGGCGTGCTGTGATTCATGGGGTCGCGGAGAGTCGGACACGACTGAGCGACTGAACTGAACTGACTGAAGGAGGCAAAAGACCTGTACCCAGAGAACTTTAAGATACTGATGAAAGAAACCAAAGACCACACAACTAGATGAAGAGATAAACCATGTTCTTGGACTGGCAAAATCAAAACTGTGAAAATGACTATGTTAGGGGAAGCACACTGATGGAAACCGCCCACCCTGGCCAGGCACCACAGTAACCATTTGCATGAGTTGTTTTATGACAGGAGGTCCTGCTAAGGAACAGGGAACTCATAAGCCTCCACCAACCAGAAGAGTTCAGGAAAGGTCAAAAGGAGACACCACCTGTCCGACCACCTCCCAGAATCCTTCTCACTGGCATCCATCTTGGCTGAACAAGCTGTGCACCACCAGGAAGGACTCTGAGTCAGAATGATTGGCTAAAGACAATCCGGAAACTAATCCCATCACCATAAAACCCGAGACTGCAAGCCATGTGGCAGAGCAGTTCTCCTGGGTTCCCTTACCTCCTGCTCTCTAACTAGGCGCCCTTTCCCAATAAAATCTCTTGCTTCGTCAGCACATGTGTCTCCTCGGACAATTCATTTCCGAGTGTTAGACAAGAGCCCAGTTTCAGGCCCTGGAAGGGGTCCCCTTTCCTACAACAACTAAACTACCCAAAGCAATCTACAGATTCAATGAATATCAAATTACCAATGGCATTTTTCACAAAATTAGGACAAAACATTTTTAAAGTTTCTATGGAAGCACAAAAGGCCTCAAATAGCCATAGCAATCTTGAGAAAGAAAAATGGAGCTGGAGGAATTAGACCTAATTAAACTTGAAACTTTAGCAAAGCAAAGGAAACCATAAACAAGATGAAAAGACAACCCTCAGAATGGAAGAAAATAATTGCAACTGACAAAAAGGATTACTTTCCAAAATATACAAGCAGTTCATGCAGCTCAATATCAGAAAAACAAACAACCCAAATCAAAAAATGGGTAAAAGACCCAAACAGACATTTCTCCAAAGAGGACAAACAGATATGGCCAACAAACATGAAAAGATGCTCAACATCACTCATTTTTAGAGAAGTGCAAATCAAAACTTCAATAAGGTGTCACTTCACACCGGTTAGAATGGCCATTATCAAAAAATCTACAAACAATAGGGTTTCCCAGGTGGCTCAGAGATAGAGAATCTGCCTGCCAATGAAGGAGACACAGATTCAATCCCTGGAAGATCCCACATGGCACAGGGCACTAAGCCTGTGTGCTTAGTTGTGTGCCACAACCACTGAGCCTGTGCTCCAGAGCCTGGGACCCACATATATTTAAGTCCAAATGCTCTAGAACCTGTGCTCTGCAACAAAAGCAGCCACCGCGACAGGAAGCCTAAGTACCATGGATAGAGTGGCCCCTGCTCGCCGCAACTAGCTAAAAACTGTGAACTACCTAAATGTCTTTCAATGAACAGTGGTTTAATAATGATTAAACCAACTGTGGTACAGCTATACGGAATATTACTCAGCAATAAAAAGGAACTGGCGATACACAAAGCAGTTTGGATGAACCTCAAGAGAACTGTGCTAAGTAAACAGATAAACCTCAAAAAGTTATAGGATTCTATCTATATGACATTTTAATAACAAAATTATGAAAATGGAGACCAGATTAGCGGCCAGAAATGAGGGATGGGGTAAACATGGCTACAAAGGGATAGTACAAAAAAGTCCTATCGTGATGGTACAGGTCTGTATCTTCACTGTGGTGATGCTTACCTACTCATTTAAAACTGCACAGATCTGCACACACACACACACGTGCATTTATAACTAGGGAAGTATGAGTAAGTTCTCTGGTTGTAAACAATGCTAATGCCTTGGTTTTGATATGCTACTGCAAGTTATACATAATGTTAACACTGGGCAAACAGAAGACCCCGGTACATTTCTTTGCAACTTCCTATGAATCTATAATGAATTCAAAATAAAGTTTTCAGAAAAAACAACCTGCATAAAATATTTTTCAGTAAATACAGCTTTGTTTTGACTTCAGTGTAACAGTTGCTTTGTATAAGATGTTGCTATTGTATTATACTAAGGAGCGGGGAATACAACCATTACTTCTAGTATTACACACAAGCATACCGCCAATCCAGTTAGAGTGAGCAGACTGGTTCAGCTCAACTGCTACTTTCATAGGCAACAACGTAAGGTATATTACAGTATTTTGTGCAAGACAGAATGACATAATGATATCTATTAATTGGTAATTAAGTCAAAATACCTGTGAAGTTAAAATATAATTTTTAAGCTTAAAAAATAGTACAGACTTTTTAAATTTAATAGACATATTGATGCAGAATCGAGCAGATACAAAAGCTAGTACTATGACCAAAATACTAAAAAAAAAAAAAAAAAAAACTGGAAGACATTACAAACTTCACATTGAAATTTGAAAGTAAAATTTACTAGAGCACAACAAAATGAGAAGGGTGTTTGTTTTTGTGCCAGTTATTAATTTATAGCCACAGCTCCAAATCCAGCCAAAGCCAGCTCTGTGAAATGAATGCGGGCCCTCTAACTATGCTTCCTTTACCAGCAGGCTTGACATAAAGCTTAGTCAGGAGGGGCACAGCTGAGAGCACAGGAGGAAGATTCTGCTCCTCATCTGGAGTACTGGAGCATGCACAGTTTTCTCCAGACCCTCTCCTGTGGCACTTGCATATCCTGCAGTACCCAGTGGCCAGCAACCACCAGCAACCCACGCTCCTCCAGCCACCCACCTCAGATGTCCGCGGTGAGACACGTCCCTGTAAACGCTTCCTAGCACACTCAAGTGTTCATTTCTGGCAAGTTCTGCCAGCGTGGTACCACAGCAACTTCTCTGCTATCCCAACAACCATGGTTGTGCCCCCTTCCAACAAGGTCTGGATCTCAGTTGCGTCCACTCTCTCTCAGTCCTGAAGGTTCTTCCATTTATGTTAATCCTATCCTTCACCAGATACTTAATCTACTAGGGGGTTCTGCTCCCATCTGTGCTTCAGCCAAATACAAAGCGGCCATTCCACAGGCTCAACAGGAAATATGGGAGACTATAGGTTAGGTACATGTGAAATACCTAAGGGAACAAACACAAGTGTTCGAGAGTTCCATCCTACCAGAGCACTTTTGTCATTTAACATACAGCACAAATCTCTGTTTACAACCATTTATGTATATTGTCTGGTAATGTTTTTTCATTTTGCCATAAACTTTTGACATCAGTGTTTAAAATGCATCTTAAATAAAAAATTAAGTACAGAATTTCCATTTCTAAAATAATTTTATAATCGCAAAGAATCGGACACGACTGAGCGACTGAACTGAAATATGCAACATGGACACTATTGTAGTATCACTGATCACATGAAAAGTAGATGATACAAATTCACTGATTCAGCACCAGTATCTAAAGATATTTTATTTTAAAACAGAAGGCTATACATGGAAACAATCTAATACACATAGCTATAGACAGAATATTTATACATTATACTAAAAGCATTTGTCTCAATTAGCTCAAATCCCTGATCGTCTAAATTAATTTTATTCATTTTTATCCTAGATTATCTTATGCTTAAATATAAAGCAATCGTGAAATTGTATGCAAAAGAACAACTTTGCAAAAAGTTAAATGATATTACCTTGGTATCAATGATACCAGATGATTCAAACAGAAAACCAATTACACTGAATCCAAAAACAGCTTTATTTTTTTTACCCAGTTCATGGGATAAAAGTAAAGCTATTAGAAATACATCCTTAAAGGTGACACATCTGACATTATTGAGTGCTACTATAAATTCTGTTTAAAAGTTCAGCGTGAAAGGCAAAATTACTTGTTTTTAAAGTGATAACAGGAATATAAATCTTGGTAGAACAGAATGCCAAGAAGAAATATTATTATTACATTTAGAGACCCTTAGAGAAGGAAGGTACTTGGCATTGACTGTGTTGTGTACCTAATTTACAGCTATGTCAAACTTATGCATTCTACTACTCAAAAAAAAAAACTGTTGTCAAAACTGATACTTAAAAAAAATAAAATTCTTTTTATACAGAAAGAATAATCTACAAACTTTTATAACAAGGCTGATACTGAATACAATTATTCAGCATGGCGGTGGAACTTTCTCTCTGTGCTGCCTATAATGAACAAATTTTAGAAACATTGGAGCTTTTAAAAAACTAATTTGTAAATTAACCGAAGTGTCCCACAATGATACTGAATTTTTGTAAAGGAATTTCTTACATTTTGGTTGCATTTGTTCAAATTAATAGGAATTCTTAAAATATGAGATACAGGCAAAAAGCTTAAGCTTTTAACTCTTAAATGGCATTTTTTAAAAGTAAAGCTTATAAACAGAAAGACTGAAATTTACTGCTACAAAAACAAGAAAGAAGCTTTTACACAATGAAGGAAACTATAAGCAAGGTGAAAAGACAGCCCTCAGAATGGGAGAAAATAATAGCAAATGAAACAACTGACAAAGAATTAAAATCCAAAATATACATGCAGCTCAATACCAGAAAAATGAACACCCAATCAAAAAGTGGGCAAAAGACCTAATAGGTATTTCTCCAAAGAACACATACAGATGGCTACTAAACACATGAAAAGATGCTCAACATCACTCATTATTCAGTTCAGTCGTTCGGTTGTCTCTGACTCTTTGCAACCCCATGAATCACAGCACACCAGGCCTCCCTGTCCATCACCAATTCCCGGAGTTCACTCAAACTCATGTCCATCGAGTCAGTGATGCCATCCAGCCATCTCATTCTCTGTCGTCCCCTTCTCCTCCCTCCCCCAACCTTTCCCAGCATCAGAGTCTTTTCCAGTGAGTCAACTCGTCGCATGAGGTGGCCAAAGTATTGGAGTTTCAGCTTTAGCATCAGTCCTTCCAATGAACACCCAGGATTGATCTCCTCTAGAATGGACTGGTTGGATCTCCTTGCAGTCCAAGGGACTCTCAAGAGTCTTCTCCAACACCACAGTTCAAAAGCATCAATTCTTCGGTGATCAGCTTTCTTCACAGTCCAACTCTCACATCCATACATGACCACGGGAAAAACCATAGCCTTGACTAGACGGACCTTTGGTGACAAAGTAATGTCTCTGCTTTTTAATATGCTATCTAGGTTGGTCAAAACTTTCCTTCCAAGGAGTAAGTGTCTTTTAAAATTCATGGCTGCAATCAGCATCTGCAGTGATTTTGGAGCCCAAAAAAATAAAGTCTGTCACTGTTTCCACTGTTTCCCCATCTATTTCCCATGAAGTGATGGGACCAGATGCCATGATCTTTGTTTTCTGAATTATTAGAGAAATGCAAATCAAAACCACAATGAGGTATCATCTCACAATGGTCAGAACGGCCACCATTAGAAACTCTATAAACAAATGCTGGAAAGGGTGTGGAGAAAAGGGAACCCTCTTACACTGGTGGTGGAAATGCAAACTGGTACAGCCACTATGGAGAATGGTGTGGAGACTCCTTGAAAAACTAAGAACAGAACTGCCATACAACCCAGCAATCCCACTGCTGGGCATACACCCTGAGGAAACCAGAACTGAAAGAGAGACCCACACCCCAATGTTCACTGCAGCACTGTTTACAACAGCTAGAACATGGAAGCAACCTAGATGTCATCAGCAGATGAATGGATAAGGAAGCTATGGTAGATATACACATACAGAGTAAAGTAAATTAGAAAGACAAACATGGTGTATTAATGCATATGAATGGTACTGACGATTCTACATGCAAAGGAGACACAGATGTAAAGAACAGATTTCGGGGTTTTCCTTCCAGTGCAAGATAGTAGAGTAGAAGGATGTGCTCTCATCTTCTGAAAGAGACCAAAATCACAACTAGCTGTTGAACAACCACTAACAGGACACTGGAACCTACCAAAAAAATGTATTCCACATCCAAAGACAAAGAAGAAGCCACAGCGAGATGGTAGGAGGGGCAAAATCATGATAAAATCAAATGGGAATCTGACCTTGAAGCCCAGAGGGATTTGATTACAAGCCTTCCATGGGGTGGGGAAGGGCGGGGCTGACGGCAGCTGTCTAAAAATGTTACCCTTGGTATAAACACTCTTGTTGTTCAGTCACTCAATCCTGTGCAACTCTTTGCAAACCCATGGACTGCAGCACCATGGCTTGCCATTAACCCAACTATACTGATGAGCCACCTCAGGCCAAAAAACTACCAGGGAGAGAGCACAACCCCACCCATCAGCAGATAATTGGATTAAAGCTTTACTGAGCAAGGCCCTGCCCACCAGAGTCAGCACCCAGTTTTTCCCACCACCAGTCCCTCCCATCAGGAAGCTTACACAAGCCTCTTAGCTTCCTCCATCAGAGGGCAGACAGAATAAGAAGCACAATCCCACAGCAACTAAAACAAAACCACATTACAGAAAATTAATCAGCATGAAAAAGCAGAAAGTTACATCCCAGAAGGGACAAGATAAAACCCCAGAAAAACAACTAAATGAAGTGGAGATAGGCAATCTTTCAGAAAAAGAAATCAGAATAATCATAGTGAATATGATTCAGAATCTCGGAAAAAGAATGAAGGCAAAGATTGAGAAAATGCAAGAAATGTTTACCAAAGACCTGCAAGAACTAAAGAACAAGCAGAGATGAATAGTACACTAAAGGAATCCACAGCAGAATAACTGAGGCAAACACGGATAAATGACCTGGAGGACAGAATGGTGAAAATCACTGTTGCAGAACAGAATACAGAAAAAAGAATAAAAAGGAATGAAGACAGCCCAAGAGACCTCTGGAACAACGTTAAACATACAAATATTTGCATTATAGGGGCCCCAGAAGGAGAAGAGAGAGAAAAAGGAACTGAGAAAATATTTGAAGAGATAATAGCTGAAAACATGGGAAAGGAAACAGTCAACCAAGTCCAGGAAGCCCAGAAAATCCCAGGAAGGATAAACCCAAGGAGGAACACACTGAGACACACGGAAACCAAACTGACAAAAATTAAACACAGATAAAATTAAAAACAACAAGGGGAAAATGACAAATAAGATACAAGGGAAATTCCATCAGGCTATCAGCTGATTTCTCAACAGAAACACTATATGCCATAAAGGAATGGCATGACATATTTTAAGTCCCGAAAGGGAAGAACCTACAACCAAGAACACTCTAGCCAGCAAAACTCTCCTTCCGATTTGATGGAAAATCAAAAGTTAAGAGAATTCAGCACCACCATACCAGTTTTACAACAAATGCTAAAGGAACTTCTCTAGGCACAAAGCGAGAAAATGAAAAGCCCTACCTACAGAAAATAAACCCAAAACAATTAAGAAAACGGTAACAGGATCATACGTATCTTGGACATATATAGTATAGTTTCCTTAAATGTAAACGGATTAAATGCACCAAGTAAAAAGACACAGACTGGCTGAAAACACGTGCATGTGTGCACTTCCACTTACCACATCACTCTCCTTGACCCTCAAGCTGTGATTATTTCATATTGTTTGGTTAATCATGTTCCCATTATGGTCTGCAATTGTAATTACCTTTTATTTTTCATCTGGTTAGTGACTGTGAAAACTGATAAACGTCTTTTTTACTATTGTGATTATGTAACTATTACTCAATACCACTGTATCATGATTGGTCAATAGAAAAATTATAGAATTCTGTATCACCAAATTGAAAGTGAAAGTTGCTCAGTCATGTCTGACTCTTTGCAACCCCATGGACAACACGATCCATGGAATTCTCCAGGCCAGAATATTGGAGTCTTGCCTGGAAAATCCCAGGGATGGCGGAGCCTGGTGGGCTGCCATCAATGGGGTCACACAGAGTCGGACACGACTGAAGCGACTTAGCAGCAGCAGCAGCAGCCTTTCCCTTCTCCAGGGGATCTTCCCAACCCAGGGACTGAACCCAGCTCTCCTGCATGCAGGCGATTCTTTACCAGCTGAGTCACAAGGGAACCCCAAGAATACCAGAGTAGGTAATCTAGCCCTTCGCCAGTGGATCTTCCTGACCCAGGAATTGAACCGGGGTCTCCTGTATTGCAGGTGAATTCTTTACAAACTGAGCTATCAGGGAAGCCCTCTATATCACCAAAACTACCATTTAATAGAAAAACCTGTAATTACTTCTTAAAATCCATACGCATATCAGAATTATATCAGAATTTTTTGAAAAATACAAATGCCCAGGTACTGCTTTTTTTTTTGGCCAAAGCTCCAGATATGTTTTTAATGAGCAGCCATGTTTAAAAACAACTGGACCATATGAGGATCTTTTACTTTTATCTAGTTTGTTTCACTTTTTCTATTTCATATTCTGTGCTCCCAATTCATTTAGTTTATGTTTTCCAATTTCTCCATCTTTTTTAAATGTTCTTTCTCAAACTTTTATCAAGCATAGCAGAAAAGCTTTTGTATACATATATATATATATTAGAAAACTTACAAATTTCTGCCTAACTAAAAAATTTATAACATTTTAATTTTATGTGACTTAGTATAAATGGAATGCTAGATTTCTAATTTCAAAAATACATATGCAACAAGCAACAAAGGTTTACTGTATAGAACAGGGAACTACAGTCAATATTTTTTAATAACTTTTAATAGAGAATAATTTCAAAAATAACACAAGTATAACTGAATCACACACAAAAAAAAGAATTCTACTTTTTGAAATTTAGTAATGTTGATCTTTTTGCCAGTTTTTCCAAATGTCCTATGGACATCTAATAACAATGTATGGATACAATATTTTACATACATTTATGTTGGTGACGGACAGGGAGGCTTGGCGTGCTGTGATTCATGGGGTTGCAAAGAGTCAGACACGATTGAGACACTGAACTGAACTGATGTAGGATATGATTAATATAAATTAATTAAATATAAACCTATTATATTTAAATTATTAATGACAAAAATTCAAGATGCTCCTATTCATTTTTTTCTGCCCTTGATAAAATATTCTCAAAGAAATGTGAATATGTCTATGATTATATATTTTTCTTTTCCTTTATATTTCTTCTGATTTTTGCTTTATGTATCTTTGTTTCTTTGTTGTTGAAGTGTCTAATGGTTTATGATGTCTATTTTCTTTGTGAATTGTACCTTTTATCATTAAAACTATTCATCTTTGTTTCATTTAAATAAATTAATTTTTTAAAAACAGAAAAGACTTTTGGTCTCAGTGGGAGAAGGGGAGGGTGGGATGATTTGAAAGAATAGCACTGAAACATGTACATTACCATATGTAAAACAGATGACCAATGCAAGTTCAATGCAAGAAGCAGGGCACCCTAAGCCAATCGTCTGGACAACCCAGAGGGATAGGGTGGGGAGGGAGATGGGAGGGCGTTTAAGACGGGGGGACACATGTATGCCTGTGGCCAATTCACGTTGATGTATCTATCCATCACCATACTGTAAAGTAATTATCCTCCAATTAAAGTAAATTTAAAAAACAAGAAAGAAACAATAAAATTAAATTTTAAGAGCACAAATGGTATACAAGATTTAACCTTGAAATTTTATCATTGCCTATTTATCTCAATTTATAGGAACAATCTTTTGAAGGAGTGCCAATATTTATAGTTGGATGTTTTATATTCATACCATTTAAAAAAGTAGAGACATCACTTTGCTGACCAAGGTTCATACAGTCAAAGCTATGGTTTTTCCAATAGTCATGAACAGATATGAGAGTCAGACCAGAAAGAAGGCTGAGCGCCAAAGAACTGCCACTTTTGAACTGTGGTGTTGGAGAAGACTCTTGAGAGTCCCTTGGACTGCAAGGAGATCCAACCAGTCCATCTTAAAGGTGATCAACCCTGAATATTCATTGGAAGGACTGATGCTGAAGCTGAAACTCCAATACTTTGGCCACCTCATGTGAAAAGCCCACTCATAGGAAAAGACCCTGATGCTGGGAAAGATCGAAGGCAAAAGGAGAAGGGGGCAGCAGAGGATGAGATGGTTAAGATAGCGTCACTGACTTGATGGACATGAATTTGAGCAAACTTGAGGAGATAGTGGAGAACAGAGGAACCTGGCATGCTGCATGGGATCACAAGGAGTTGGATACCACTTAGCAACTGAACAACAAAAATATTCATACAAAACTGGATTAAAAACTTAAAAGGCATATGATTTTGGATCATGTGAATTTGACAAAACATTCAAAACAACCAATGAAAAAGACAATTTACCTGACAAGTTTTGTGTCATAAAAATATTTGTCCTGACTCCCCTGGCAGTCCAGTAGTTAAGGCTCTGAGCTCCCATTGCAGAGGGCATGGGTTCAAGTCCTTGTCAGGGAACTAAGATCCCATTATGCTGCATGGCACAGACAAAAAATTTTTTTTGTTGTGAAAGAAAGCTACTACATACAACAATCTCTTTTTTTTTGGCCAGGCTGCACAGCATATGGGATCTCAAGTCCTTGACCAGGGATCAAGCCCATGCCCACTGCACTGTAAGTGCAGAGTCTTAATGCCTGGACCAACTGAGAAATCTGAAAGTTACCACAAACGAAGATAAAAAGTACCTGTCAAAATACTGGGGCTTAAATATTTACACAATGCCAATACAAAAAATATTGATTTTAAAATATCCTCCATCAAGAAGAATTTGCCCTGAGCTCCTGTGATATCTCAACACTTACAGAAAGATGGTTTTCTCAATTAAAGAAGTCAACAATTCAAATGTATTCATTATAAAATGTAACTCCGATAAAGCTGGCGGGCAATTTTAAGAAAAAAATTTAAATAAAACCATACTGCAAAATCAGGAAAAACTGACAATATTATGGGGAAAAAACAGCTAAAAAGAAAGTAATATATCCCAAGAGTAACTGTTCTATTTATATACTTTTTGTAATGCTTATATAGTCATTATAAAAGGCAATTATTTGGGGCCTTAAACAGATATGTAGTTTTTACATTTTAAAAACTTATTTTTGAGAACAGTTTTCATAAAAAACTATTTTGCAGTTCCATCAATAAACCAAATTTATAAGTAAATAAATAAACATTTCAGATATGTGTTTATGATTTCATTTTAGTATTTCTAAACTCTCAAGTGTCCCAATTTTAACAAATTACACAATCAAATTCAAATATAAAACATCTATACATTGAGAAGGCCTGATCAACTACAATAAAGTTTAATGAACATCAAAAAATAAAAATAGAAGTTTCCTGATATACATCATTAAAAAAAGAAGGGTAGGGGGACAGAATATCACTAACCAAAACAAAAAAATGCCATGTAATCCCCCCTCACTCTAAACTAGATAATCTATCATCTAGTGTTCAAAAAACAAACAAAATACTTTGGTCTAAGCTTTCACAAAATTTCCAAATCTTTACTTTGACCTTTCTCATGTCATCATTCATCTAATTCATGCTCTCACAATTAACCTACCATACCTGTGTAAAAGCCACATACTCCTTAAAATTTTAAGCAAAGTATATTGTTTTAGGTGGCTATCCACCCGGCTCAACAGGTACAGAATCCGCCTGCAACGCAGAAGCAGCAGGAGACGCAGGTTCGATCCCTGGGTCAGGAAGATCCCCTGGGGGAGGGAATGGTAACCCACTCCAGTATTCTTGCCTGGAGAATCCCATGGACAGAGAAGACTTATGGGCTACAGTCCATGGGCCCACAAAGAATCAGACACAACTTAGCGACTAAACAAAAAAAATATTGTTTTACTCAGTTCAGTTGCTCAGTCATGTCCGACTCTTTGAGACCCCACGAATCACAGCATGCCAGGCCTCCCTGTCCATCACCAACTCCCGGAGTTCACTCAAACTCATGTCCATCGAGTAGGTGATGCCATCCAACCATCTCATCCTCTGTCGTCCCCGTCTCCTCCTGCCCCCAATCCCTCCCAGCATCAGACTCTTTTCCAGTGAGTCAACTCATCGCATGAGGTGGCCAAAGTATTGGAGTTTCAGCTTTAGCATCAGTCCTTCCAATGAACACCCAGGACTGATCTCCTTTAGAATGGACTGGTTGGATCTCCTTGCAGTCCAAGGGACTCTCAAGAGTCTTCTCCAACACCACAGTTCAAAAGCATCAATTCTTCGGCGATCAGCTTTCTTCACAGTCCAACTCTCACATCCGTACATGACCACTGGAAAAACCATAGCCTTGACTAGACGGACCTTGGTTGGCACTAAGAATCATAAAAATTAACTCAAACACAATAATCTAATTGGTAGTTATCTGCCTTGTAAGATGTGAACTCCAAAAAATGATTATATCTGCTGATGTTTTTTAATACTACGAATTATTAATGTTGAGGGCAGTATATGAAACACCAAATATTTAATAAACATTTACAGAATGAATGAATTTCTTTTTTTCTTTCAGCCACACAGTGCAATGTACAGGATCTTAGTTCCACAAGTGAAACTGAAAGTGTTAGTCGCTCAGTCCTGTCTGACTCTTTGGGACCCCATGAACTGTTGCCTGCCAGGCTCCTCTGTCCATGGTTTTCACCAGGAAAAAATGACACTGGAGCGTGTTGTCATTCCCTTCTCCAGGGGATGAGAGAGAAAATGAGAGCAAATGATGAAAGAATGAAATGACAATGGAGTGGGTTGCCATTCCCTTCTCCAGGGGATCTTCCCAACCCAGGGACTGAACCTGGGTTTCCTGCACTGCAGGCATATTCTTTACCATCCGAGCCACCAGGGAAGCCAGTCAAACCCTGCATTTCAAGCACAGAATCTTCACCACTGGACCCCCATTCATTCCCAGAATGAATGAATTTCTTAAATTAAGATAGGGATGATTTTAGAGAAGACCTGACGGTGATAGAGAAGGGAGCCAAAAAACAAAGCAGTTAAGACAGCACTAGGTGGCCATTCACACAAAAGAACATATGCTGAGTAGTTCCTTAATTTCTAAAATAAAGTCAAATAAAAGCACACATATTCAGTCTCATACATTTATCTATAAAGAGTAAATAACTGCACTCAATTTTCTCAAACTGTCTTACCAAAAAAGAAAAGACATTTACAAAAACAAGTATTTAAAACACTGTTCAGGGGAAACCCATGAAACCTTCAAAAATAAATTAAAATTATACACAAGAAATCAGAAAAAAAAAATTCTTTTTAAAATTTTAAATCAGTGAAGACATTTAAAATGTTTTAAATAGCAATAACATATCTCTATCAGATAAAACAAGTATGAAAATTACTAGTAGAGATATGAAAAGACACATTTTAGATAAAGTTGAAATACAAAGTTCTCTTTCACTCAATAATGTGTTGCTAAATAAAAGGATCTTCTGCCATCATGTGGAAATTTTTGAAATTACAGTTACACAAAAAAATTCCTGTATCTGACTGTCAATACTAGCAAGAATGACTCCACTTGTAAACAAGGTAAGTATTCTTAGAAAACTTTAGTGAAAATGACCAGGCACAGCTGTTACTATCTTCTCTCCTCTTCTGGAGAGAAGATGATGTTCACTGTAGCTTAAGGAAACTGCATGACAGACACGCCACCTCTTTTTCTGTTTCCAAGACTCTTCACAGTTACATCTATCCTAGGACTCTCCCAATTTATGATCGTAAATTTCTTACTCTTTACTTATCTTTCCCCAACCTTAGGCACTTAAAACACTATATTAAATGGGAAAAAAAAAAAAAAACAGAGTAAGCTACTTTATCTTGAATCATTAGGAACCACAGATGCTTGATACAAGTTTTACACATAGCAAAAAAACAACCATATACATACATATTAAAAAAGGAACCAGCTATTCATACATTCATATGCCTGATGACTTGAAAGTATATCTAGATAAAAACACGGGTTAAAGTGCTTGGAATAAGCTTAGTACACTATGAAATATAACACTGAATTCTCATGTATTTACAAAACATAATTTAAGAATTCCCGTAATCAGGATAAAAGCCTTTCCTTAAATTATTAATTTTCACAAACTATAATTCACATATTTGAATGGTTAACTTTTTAATCCAATATGTTGGTGGTCTTCGCCAGAAAAATTACATTTTTTTCTTTTGGAGGAAAAAAAAAACAAGATCTACTGAGCATCTATTGTAAGCAAAATACTGTCCTCGGAGCTTAAAGCACACAAAAATAGGTAAAACATCATTTTTGTTCTCAAGGAATTTACCCTCTAGTAACACAAGGAAAAGATGTACAGCAAATAACTATAATACACTGTAAACAGCATTCAGTAAGAAAACAAAAAGATAAAATATAGAAGTTTGCTTTTAATTGGGAGAATTAATCAAGAAAGAGTTGAGAGCAAAGGACTGGAGCTGTTTGGAAAGACATTTTGGATTTGGCTATACAGAAAAAGACAGGAAAACCTTTAGGCCGAATGAACAGTGAGGCCAAGACAACGTAAGGCCACATTTAGAGACAACGCTCAGTTGAATATGACTGAAACTGAGGAGACTTGACAACGAATTTTGAGATAAGTTGTGTTTTACAAGCTGCTAGTTAAAAGGGACTAATTATTCATGAAATTACTACAAACATCCAGAGGCAATGAAAATGGAGGCAACAGGTCTGAGTTCTGATTTTGTAAAAGGAATCAACAGGTTTGACAACTAACTGGTTATGGGAGACAGGAGAGAAGGAAGAATTAAGAATAATGAAATCACAAACTTTGTTTTCAGTACCTTTGAAATTTCTTCCCAAGAATCTCCTTCCTACCACACACTAGAGCTAAAACAGCTAATAGTTACTGAGAACTTACGTATGCGCAAGGCAACTACTGTGCATATATTTATTATCCTATTTAATCCTTAACTTCTGAAGTAAGTACTGCTGGTATTCTCATTTTAGTGGTGAGGAAACTGAGGCTTAACTATCCAAGTTCACATAGTAAGTGAAAGTGAAGTCGCTAAGTTCTGTCCAACTCTTTGCGACCCCATGGATTGTAGCCCACGGAATTTTCCAGGCAAGAGTACTGGAGTGGATAGCCATTTCCTTCTCCAGGGGATCTTCCTGACCCAGGGATCAAATCTGGGTCTCCCGTATTGCAGGCAGAGGCTTTACCTCTGAGCCACATAGTAAATTCAGTTCAGTTCAGTTCAGTTCAGTCGCTCAGTCGTGTCCGACTCTCCGCGACCCCATGAATCACAGCACGCCAGGCCTCCCTGTCCATCACCAACACCCGGAGTACACTCAAACTCATGTCCACAGAGTCGGTGATGCCATCCAGCCATCTCATTCTCCGTCGTCCCCTTCTCCTCCCGCCCCCAACCTTTCCCAGCATCAGAGTCTTTTCCAGTGAGTCAACTCGTCGCATGAGGTGGCCAAAGTATTGCAGTTTCAGCTTCAGCATCAGTCCCTCCAATGAACATCCAGGACTGATCTCCTTTAGAATGGACTGGTTGGATCTCCTTGCAGTATAAGGGACTCTCAAGAGTCTTCTCCAACACCACAGTTCAAAAGCATCGATTCTTCGGCGATCAGCCTTCTTCACAGTCCAACTCTCACAACCATACATGACCACGGGAAAAACCATTGCCTTGACTAGACGGACCTTGGTTGGCAAAGTAATGTCTCTGCTTTTTAATATACTATCAAGGTTGGTCATAACTTTCCTTCCAAGGAGCAAGCGTCTTTTAATTTCATGGCTGCAATCAGCATCTGCAGTGATTTTGGAGCCCAAAAAAACAAAGTCTGACACTGTTTCCACTGTTTTTCCATCTATTTCCCATGAAGTGATGGGACCAGATGCCATGATCTTTGTTTTCTGAATGTTGAGCTTCAAACCAACCTTTTCACTCTCCTCTTTCACTTTCATCAAGAGGCTTTTGAGTTCCTCTTCACTTTCTGCCATAAGGGTAGTGTCATCTGCATATCTGAGGTTATTGATATTTCTCCCAGCAATCTTGACTCCAGCTTGTGCTTCTTCCAGCCCAGCGTTCCTCATGATGTACTCTGCATATAAGTTAAATAAGCAAGGTGACAATATACAACCTTGACGTACACCTTTTCCTATTTGGAACCAGTCTGTTGTTCCATGTCCAGTTCTAACTGTTGCTTCCTGACCTGCATACAGGTTTCTCAAGAGGCAGGTCAGGTGGTCTGGGATTCCCATCTCTTTCAGAATGTTCCACAGTTTATTGTGATCCACACAGTCAAAGGCTTTGGCATAGTCAATGAAGCAGAAATAGATGTTTTTCTGGAACTCTCTTGCTTTCTCCATGATCCAGCGGATGTTGGCAATTTGATCTCTGGTGCCTCTGCCTTTTCTAAAACCTGCTTGAACATCTGGGAGTTCACGGTTTACATATTGCTGAAGCCTGGCTTGGAGAATTTTGAGCATGACTTTGCTAGCGTGTGAGATGAGGGCAATTGTCCGGTAGTTTGAGCATTCTTTGGCATTGCCTTTCTTTGGGATTGGAATGAAGACTGACCTCTTCCAGTCCTGTGGCCACTGCTGAGTTTTCCAAATCTGCTGGCATATTGAGTGCAGCACTTTCACAGCATCATCTTTCAAGACTTGTAATAGCTCAACTGGAATTCCATCACCTCCACTAGCTTTGTTAGTAGTGATGCTTTCTAAGGCCCACTTGACTTCACATTCCAAGATGTCTGGCTCTAGGTCAGTGATCACGTTATCGTGACTATCTTGGTCGGGAAGATCTTTATTGTACAGTTCTTCTGTGTATTCTTGCCACCTCTTCTTAATATCTTCTGCTTCTGTTAGGTCCATACCATTTCTGTCCTTTATCGAGCCCATCTTTGCATGAAATGATCCCTTGGAATCTCTAATTTTCTTGAAGAGGTCTCTTGTTTTTCCTATTTTGTTGTTTTCCTCTATTTCTTTGCATTGATCACTGAGGAAGTCTTTCTTATCTCTCCTTGCTATTCTTTGGAACTCTGCATTCAGATGCTTATATCTTTCCTTTTCTCCTTTGCTTTTCGCTTCTCTTCTTTTCACAGCTATTTGTAAGGCCTCCTCAGACAGCCATTTCGCTCTTTTGCATTTCTTTTCCATGGGGATGGTCTTGTTCCCTGTCTCCTGTACAATGTCACGAACCTCCATCCAGAGTTCATCAGGCACTCTATCTATCAGATCTAGTCCCTTAAATCTATTTCTCACTTCTACTGTATAATCATAAGGGATTTGATTGAGGTCATATCTGAATGGTCTAGTGGTTTTCCCTACTTTCTTCAATTTAAGTCTGAACTTCGCAATAAGGAGTTCATGATCTGAGCCACAGTCAGCTCCTGGTCTTGTTTTTGCTAACTGTATACAGCTTCTCCATCTTTGGCTACAAAGAATATAATCAATCTGATTTCGGTGTTGACCATCTGGTGATGTCCATGTGTAGAGTCTTCTCTTGTGTTGTTGGAAGAGGGTGTTTGCTATGACCAGTGAATTCTCTTGACAAAACTCTATTAGCCTTTGCCCTGCTTCATTCCGTGCTCCAAGGCCAAATTTGCCAGTTACTCCAGGTGTTTCTTGACTTCCTACTTTTGCATTCCAGTCCCCTAGAATGAAAAGGACATCTTTTTTGGGTGTTAGTTCTAAAAGGTCTTGTAGGTCTTCATAGAACCGATTAACTTCAGCTTCTTCAGCATTACTGGTTGGGGCATAGGCCTGGATTACTGTAATATTGAATGGTTTGCCTTGGAAACGAACAGAAATCATCCTGTCATTTTTAAGATTGCATCCAAGTACTGCAGTTCGGACTCTTTTGTTCACCATGATGGCTACTCCATTTCTTCTAAGGGATTCCTGCCCACAGTAGTAGATATAATGGTCATCTGAGTTAAATTCACCCATTCCAGTCCATTTTAGTTCACTGATTCCTAGAATGTCGACGTTCACTCTTGCCATCTCCTGTTTGACCACTTCCAATTTGCCTTGATTCATGGACCTAACATTCCAGGTTCCTATGCAATATTGCTCTCTACAGCACCGGACCTTGCTTCTATCACTGGTCACATCCACAACTGGGTATTGGTTTTGCTTTTGCTCCATCCCTTTATTCCTTCTATAGTTATTTCTCCACTGAGCTCCAGTAGCATACTGGGCACCTACCGACCTGGGGAATTCCTCATTCAGTATCCTATCATTTTGCCCTTTGTCACTGTTCATGGGGTTCTCAAGGCAAGTATACTGAAGTGGTTTGCCATTCCCTTCTCCAGTGGACCACATTCGGCTGTGGTCCATGTGATCAGATCGGCTAGTTTCCTGTGATTATGATTTCAGTTTGTCTGCCCTCTGGTGCCCCCTAGCAATACCTACCGTCTTATTTGGGTTTCTCTTACCTTGGTCGTGGAAAATCTCTTCACAGCCGCCCCAGCAAAGTGCAGCTGCTGTACCTTATCTTGGACGAGGGGTATCTCCTCAAGGCCACCCCTCCTGACCTTGAACGTGGAGTAGCTCCTCTCGGCCCTCCTGCGCCAGCGCAGCCACCGCCTGTTGGACGTGGGGCCGGCCCTGGCCTCAGGCGTGGGGTAGCTCCTCACGGCCGCACCTCTTTGCGACGCGAGAGACGCCGGCCCCGGCGGCGCAGACGCGACGCGAGAGACGCCGGCCCCGGCGGCGCAGACGCGACGCGAGAGACGCCGGCCCCGGCGGCGCAGACATAGTAAATAGTTAGATGTTAATCAATGTCACTGTTAATCATTAAAGTATTAGTTGACAATAATTTAAAATGAAATTTCTCACAGGACAGTTATATTTTAAAAAGAAACTCAAAGATAAAAAGATCTTCAAAATTTAACAGAACAGAGTCAGATGAAGGAACAGCAAGTGACAGGGTAGATATACTGAGCAGAAAGCTATCTAATAATCATAAACTGGACGGCTAAGAGAAGGAGACGTTTCCTCCTGTGCTTGTATCAGTTTGCCCCGATGCCAAAGGACCAACATTCTAAACTACTATTCTTTAGAATACGATGAGTCTTATTCTATCTTATACAGACCTGTATAAACTTACAAACTCCTTAAATATACTGACCACATATTAATCTTCTGTATCCCCTGAAAAACAGCAGGTACTGAATGAATGAGGGAACAAATGAACTCGGTTGAGTTCCTTCTGTCTAGTTCTCCCTGGCAGAGTGTGACCAACCTCCTCACGCAATTCAAGACCTACGTTTGGAACAATTTCTCCATGCACTCATTGCTGAAACCTCTGCTCCTGCTTCACTGCTTTCCGGTTTTTGTCCTTAACAATGTCTTCTAGATTACTCCAACACTCAAATTGTTAAGGCCATGAACAAATAAACGGTTGGCCTTATTTATTGGTATACTGGGAGATGTCTGTACGGGGTCCCAGGACATTTCCAAGGGTTCTCTAACCCACTGTGTTCTTCCTCAGTTATGGAAGGAAGGCTTTACTTTCCATGGAATCAAACGTCACGAATCTAAAATCAGGAGAGGATTCTCCTTTGACTGACTATCCAATAGGCTGTGCAGAGGGTCTGAGAGATGGGGTCAAGTTTCCAACACTGGAGAGTTTAATTTGTATATACTTTCCCAGAGAAACAGTGTAACAACTGGTAATTAGGCTTCCAGACAGCCCTGCAGAAAAAGTCTATTTAACCACAGCACAGTTAAAGTATTACACAATGGCAACTACATTTTTTTTTCATGATAAATCTACTGTATTTATGCTATATTGTGGACTAAATAGCTGTTTATGGTTAATACTGGTTAATAAGACTTCAGCACCCATACTAAAAAAAGGATGAATTACTATGCAAGTATTAAGCAGAGCAATAAACTTTTGAGTATCATCACCAAACTACTGTTAAGTAGAAAGCTAACAAATATAATTAAAAGCAACAAATACATCTACTTCTATAACTAAGACAAAGCAAAATTTTTAAAGGAAAAGAATCATTAAGATGTGAGATTCCAGTTATGCTTTAAGAAAAGATAAAACTACTAAATAACTTTTTAAACTTTATATAACTTCATACTAGCCCTATTCACTATTTAAGAAAATATAGTTTAAAAATATACTGCAGTTCAGTCTTAATATATGAACTTCTTGCCACCTCTTAATTAAAGGTGTAGAGCATATTTTGATAGCATTTAGTTGAAAAGAAAAGAACTAAAAGAATCTGGTATGTCTCACTTATCAAAAGTGCCAAATCTGAATTTTGTTCTTCACATCAAACAGAAATTAAATTTTCTGCTTTTCAGACACATGTCTTGACATTTGTAGACATACCCTATTTAAAACAAATTTGATGTATGCAAATGCAGGTTTACACAGAGAAAGGAATTATGGGCTGATTATTCATTTTACAAAAGGATTAACAAAAGAAATTCTTTAAATAGTTAATCCCACCAGTATACTTAAAATAGTTAAAATTGTTACAAACTTATAAACACCTTTTCAGAAATGTACTCATAGCATAAAAGTAGTTACAAAAGTATCAAGCTTCCAATAGGTTATTATTACAAACGTTGTCTCAATTGCTTGACTAATCTAGCCTTGGACACAAAAAGATTAAATACAACTGCTTAAAATGGCACAGAAAGGTGTCTTTAGTTTTTAAATGCAGACATGCATGACTATCCTAATCATCAAGAAACTACCCAATTCTTTAAAATTTTATCCAGAGGCCAGCAAACAATAAGTCAATACAGCTAAAGGTAACCTAAGAAACCAAAGAGCAATGGGGCTTCTCTGCCTTCATTGTGCAGGCAAAGCAGAGATACAAAAAAGAAATATCCAGGGACCCCATCAGCACTGCAGCTGTTGTTCTGCTTTTGCAGTGTTCTAAGAAGTGCTCTCAAGAGTCTTCTCCAGCACCACAGTGCAAAAGCATCAATTCCTTGGCAATCAGCTTTCTTCACAGTCCAACTCTCACATCCATACGTGACCATTGGAAAAACCATAGCCTTGACTAGAAGGACCTTTGATGGCAAAGTAATGTCTCTGCTTTTTAATATGCTATGTAGGTTGGCTAGCATAACTTTCTTTCCAAGCAGTAAGCGTCTTTTAATTTCATGGCTGCAATCAGCATCCTCAGTGATTTTGGAGTCCAAAAAAATAAAGTCCCTTGGACTGCAAGGAGATCAATCCTGGGTGTTCATTGGAAGGACTGATGCTAAAGCTGAAACTCCAATACTTTGGCCACCTCATGCGATGAGTTGACTCACTGGAAAAGACTCTGATGCTGGGAGGGATTGGGGGCAGGAGGAGACGGGGACGACAGAGAATGAGATGGCTGGATGGCATCACTAACTTGATGGACATGAGTTTGGGTGAACTTCGGGAGTTGGTGATGGACAGGGAGGCCTGGCGTGCTGTGATTCATGGGGTCGCAGAGAGTCAGACACGACTGAGCGACTGAACTGAACTGAAGTGAAGTAAAGAAGTGCTCTGAGATACAGAAGACAACGTCTGGGAAAGGAAATCCAAATTTGATGACCTAGACATGGAGCATTTTGGAACACCTGAAGCAGGAAGGACTCCTAACGCTCCCAAGTGGCCAACTACTGGGTGTATTCCCTGTTCAAGGCTCCACCCTGAGACCAAGTCCACGAGCCCCACACCTCCACTGAAGACCAGAGATACACAGAGTAACTGGACAGCAAAAAAGCATCTTTCCAATAACAAGGCAGTGAGGCCGGAGGAGAAATAGGAAAAAGGAGAAAGATTTAGCCAACTGAGGAAAATCTGATGGTGCAAAAGAGAGAGCTGTTGCCTGAAAAAAGGAAGATGAAGAGGATGACAGGAGGACAAAAGAAGGAAAGAGCTGGGAAAAAGGACGGAGAAATAAAATTGAGTACCTAACGCAACATGAATTCCAGAGCAGGGAAAACACCATAATAAACCTCTTTGAGATGGCTCTGCCTGCATTAGATTGCATTAGATTATGATCCTATTGCAGTTTCTAAAAGTGCACTGGAAATTTTAAGTAGTTTACATGAAGTAGCCAAGGGTGTTATGAACACCCTGAAACTATATCAAAATTGTACATATTTCCAAACATTTTAAAATAAGAAATTTTGCTCACTCTGTGAATCTTGCTTATACTAGCTTAGTAAAGGCATGTAAATGTTTGTGGTATTTTTGCATGTGTGCTAAGTTACCTCACTTTTGTTCAACTCTTTGCAACCCTATGGACTGTAGCCCACCAGGCTCCTCTGTCCATGAGATTCTCCAGGCAAGGCAAGAACACTGGAGTGGGTTGCCATGCCCTCCTCCAGGGGATCTTCCCCACCCAGGGAATGAATCGTGTCTCTTCTGTCTCCTACACTGGCAGGTGAGTTCTTCACCACTAGCGCCACCCGGGAAGCCTCATGGTGTTTCTGAATGGTGTTAAATATGGTTACTGGCTAGAAATCCTGCATTATCAATTGCACATATCTGTACCTTACAGAATAAGTAACTCAGACAGCCAGGCTGGGAAGTGTGAGGCAGTGAACAAGGTGCCTCTGGGAGGTGTCAGAGCTTTGGGTATGTGCTGTAAAGCTGCACCCACTGATGCTGTGTGCTGTGTTTGCCATGTGATAAGCTGCCAATCTTAGTTTGAAAAGGGAGAAGTTCCTATGAAAAGTGCATGATTTTTTTCATTCAATGAGACAGTTTTAAACAAACTGTGGACAGCTTCATCTTCACCAAAGCATCTCTAAAGCAAAGTCCAGAATCCTTTGCAACTTAACCATACAGCAAACAACAGTCTACTTTTTTGTATGTTTATAATATTTTTTTTGAAGGAAAAAAAAAAAAGACCATGTACATGTTTAAAATCTATTCAGATAAAGCAAAAATATTTTAGTGCTTGAAAGCCAAATTTATTTATTTTAGAAATGCTGCAAGTTCTACTGATTCAGGACCAAAGAAAACCAAAGACTTATAAATAAGATAAACATGATCCTCCCTTGGGAACTGAGCTAATGAAATCAACAAGCAATGGGAAATACCTGAATTCTCTCAGGCCCAGAAGACAAATCAGGTAGCTTAAATAATAATAACGCTTTGACAGAAGAAAAAGGTGCTTAAAATAAAGTAACAAGAGGCGGCAAACTTCCGAAACATATGTTCTGCACCGCCCAGGAGAAAAGGGTAGTGACGCCTGAGGTCCCACGGTGTTTTCCACTGTAAACTAAATGGATGGTTTCTACTACGAGCACAGTGAGACCTGGTGAGCAATCTCTCATGCCGACTTGCTTCCCATTATTTTAATTCCATGTTTACCAGGCAACCTTCTAAACACTAATTCAGTTTCCCAGAAAGCTTAACAGAGGTCCACCATCCCTGACTCGCAATTCTGAAGTCAAAGAAGTTTCAAAACACAAAAGCTCTTTTTAGAACTCATCTGGTGGCAAATCCTGACCTAAATGGCCATGCAGCTTTTATTTACTCCACTTAATATGAAAAGTCAAAAGCTTTGCTGCAGAAATATGAATGTACTTAATTATAGGGTGCCACTCCAGATCCCACTGGAATGTTTCTTACAATCCAAATACACTCCTTACCTTTCTAAAATCTAAAAATTCTAAATTCTGAGGCATCTCTGAAAGAAGTGTCTCTGGATCTAAATATAAATATTCTGACTGCTGGGCTTCACCAGCCCCATTCCCCTACCCAGAGAAATCAGCATTCTACCATATAGTTCAGTATTATATAAATTTAGTTAGTGTGATAAAGGACAGAAATGGTATGGACCTAACAGAAGCAGAAGATATTAAGAAGAGGTGGCAAGAATACACAGAAGAACTGTACAAAAAAGATCTTCACGACCCAGATAATCACAATGGTGTGATCACTCACCTAGAGCCAGACATCCTAGAATGTGAAGTCAAGTGGGCCTTAGGAAGCATCACTACGAACAAAGCTAGTGGAATTGATGGAATTCCAGTTGAGCTATTTCAAATCCTAAAAGATGATGCTATGAAAGTGCTGCATTCAATATGCCAGCAAATTTGGAAAACTCAGCAGTGGTCATGGGACTGGAAAAGGTCAGTTTTCATTCCAATACCAAAGAAAGGCAATGCCAAGCAATGCTCAAACTACCGCACAACTGTACTCATCTCACACGCTGGCAAAGTAAAGGTCAAAATTCTCCAAGCCAGGCTTCAACAGTATATGAACCGTGAAATTACAGATGTTCAAGCTAGATTTAGAAAAGGCAGAGGAACCAGAGATCAAATTGCCAACATCCGCTGGATCGTAGAGAAAGCAAGAGATTTCCATAAAAACATCTATTTCTGCTTTATCGACTATGCCAAAGCCTTTGACTGTGTGGATCACAACAAACTATGGAAAATTCTGAAAGAGATGGGAATACCAGACCACCTGACCTGACTCCTGAGAAATCTGTATGCAGGTCAGGAAGCAACAGTTAGAACTGGAAATGGAACAACAGACTGGTTTCAAATCAGGAAAGGAGTACGTCAAGGCTGTATATTGTCACCCTACTTATTTAACATGCAGAGTACATCATTAGGAACGTTGGGCTGAATGAAGCACAAGCTGTTAAGGTGATGTCATCTGCATAACCTCAGATATGCAGATGACATCACCTTAATGGCAGAAAACAAGAACTAAAGAGCCTCTTGATGAAAGAGGAGAGTGAAAAAGTTGGCTTAAAACTCAACATTCAGAAAACTAAGATCATGACATCTGGTCCCATTATTTCATGGCAAATAGATGGGGAAACAATGGAAACAGTGACAGACTATTTATTTGGGTTCCAAAATCAGTGTAGATGGTGACTGCAGCCATGAAATTAAAAGACACTTGCTCCTCGGAAGACAAGTCATGACCAACCTAGACAGCATATTATAAAGCAGAGACATTACTTTGCCAACAAAGGTCTGTCTAGTCAAAGCTATGGTTTTTCCAGTGGTCATGTATGGATGTGAGAGTTGGACTATAAAGAAAGCTGAGTGCCGAAGAATTGATGCCTTTGAACTGTGCTGTTGGAGAAGACTCTTCAAAGTCCCCTGGACTGCAAGGAGATCCAACCAGTCCATCCTAAAGGAGATCAGTCCTGAATATTCATTGGAAGGACTGATGCTGAAGCTGAAACTCCAATACTTTGGCCATCTAATGCGAAAAACTGATTCATTGGAAAAGACCCTGATGCTGGGAAAGATTGAAGGCAGAGGAGAAGGGGACGACAGAGGATGAAATGGTTGGATGGCCTCACCGACTCGACTGATATGAGTTTGAGTAAACTCTGGGAGTTGATGACAGAGAGGAAAGCCTGGCATGCTGCTGTCCATGGGGTCGCAAAGAGTCAGACACAACTGAGCGACTGAACTGAAGTTAGTGTGAATATGTTATCACCGCTGGGTATACTGATAAAAGTCCAATTCCACATCTACAAAATCAACTACCACGGCTTATGCTGACAATCCCAGGTGGCACAAATCTATCTAGAATTACCTTCCTAAGCCTACTGGCTTCCAAGCCACATTCCATCCTCTGTCTGACCTGCCAGAAGACAGTTAACCAATCTCCTCTGCCAGTTATAATTCACTGTCAGCCTTCATGCAACCTTCTACAATAGTTAGAAAAAGAAAAGGTAAAAAATTAAAATGGATTTCTAAGTAACAATTTTGATCAAATTAAGTTATTGGAGAATTATCACTATTTAAACATGATCTCTAAGAAATTAACATGAGAAGATTCTTCACATTGCTTAAAAAGACTTAAAACTATACCAGGTAGTTAGCCCTGCTGACTCTTTTCTAATCTCAATTTACAGCTCCAAAGGTTTTAAATTCTTCATATATCTTCTAGTGGTTAGGGAAAAAGGAGTAATAACTGAAGTTTAATTTTTAATCCGCACATATTTATTCTTTTCCAGCAACAGTTTATAGTTTTCAGTGTACAGGTTTGTACATCCTTTTATCTGAAGTTTCCCTTTGTATTTGATAGTTTTTTATAGTAAATGATATTTTAAAACTTTAATTTCCAAATTTTCACTGCTAGTATAAAAAAGTACAGTTAATTCTTATATTGTGCGGTAGTTTGAGCATTCTTTGGCATTGCCTTTCTTTGGGATTGGAATGAAGACTGACCTCTTCCAGTCCTGTGGCCACTGCTGAGTTTTCCAAATCTGCTGGCATATTGAGTGCAGCACTTTCACAGCATTATCTTTCAAGACTTGAAATAGCTCAACTGGAATTCCATAACCTCCACTAGCTTTGTTAGTAGTGATGCTTTCTAAGGCCCACTTGACTTCACATTCCAAGATGTCTGACTCTAGGTCAGTGATCACGTTATCGTGACTATCTTGGTCGTGAAGATCTTTTTTGTACAGTTCTTCTGTGTATTCCTGCCACCTCTTCTTAATATCTTCTGCTTCTGTTAGGTCCATACCATTTCTGTCCTTTATCGAGCCCATCTTTGCATGAAATGTTCCCTTGGAATCTCTAATTTTCTTGAAGAGGTCTCTTGTTTTTCCTATTCTGTTGTTTTTCTCTATTTCTTTGCATTGATCACTGAGGAAGTCTTTATCTCTCCTTGCTATTCTTTGGAACTCTGCATTCAGATGCTTATATCTTTCCTTTTCTCCTTTGCTTTTCACCTCTCTTCTTTTCACAGCTATTTGTAAGGCCTCCTCAGACAGCCATTTCGCTCTTTTGAACTGGACATGGAACAACAGACTGGTTCCAAATAGGAAAAGGTGTACATCAAGGTTGTATATTGTCACCTTGCTTATTTAACTTATATGCAGAGTACATCATGAGGAACGCTGGGCTGGAAGAAGCACAAGCTGGAATCAAGATTGCTAGGAGAAATATCAATAACCTTAGATATGCAGATGACACCACCCTTATGGCAGAAAGTGAAGAGGAACTCAAAAGCCTCTTGATGAAAGTGAAAGAGGAGAGTGAAAAGGTTGGCTTGAAGCTCAACATTCAGAAAACAAAGATCATGGCATCTGGTCCCATCACTTCATGGGAAATAGATGGAAAAACAGTGGAAACAGTGTCAGACTTTGTTTTTTTGGGCTCCAAAATCACTGCAGATGCTGATTGCAGCCATGAAATTAAAAGACGCTTGCTCCTTGGAAGGAAAGTTATGACCAACCTTGATAGTATATTAAAAAGCAGAGACATTACTTTGCCAACCAAGGTCCGTCTAGTCAAGGCTATGGTTTTTCCCGTGGTCATGTATGGATGTGAGAGTTGGACTGTGAAGAAAGCTGATCGCCGAAGAATCGATGCTTTTGAACTGTGGTGTTGGAGAAGACTCTTGAGAGTCCCTTATACTGCAAGGAGATCCAACCAGTCCATTCTAAAGGAGATCAATCCTGGATGTTCATTGGAAGGACTGATGCTGAAGCTGAAACTGCAATACTTTGGCCACCTCATGCGACGAGTTGACTCACTGGAAAAGACTCTGATGCTGGGAAAGGTTGGGGGTGGGAGGAGAAGGGGACGACAGAGAATGAGATGGCTGGATGGCATCACCGACTCTGTGGACATGAGTTTGAGTGTACTCCGGGAGTTGGTGATGGACAGGGAGGCCTGGCGTGCTGTGATTCATGGGGTCACGGAGAGTCGGACACGACTGAGCGACTGAACTGAATTCTTATATATTAGTCATGTATCATACAACATTGCTAAACTGACTTACTAAATTCCAGAAGATTCTTTGTAGATTACATCAAATTGTCTACATAATCACATCACCTGTAAATAAAGGCAGTTTTATTTTTTTCTTTTCAATCTGGATGCCTTTTATTTCTTCTCTTGTCTTATTTCAGTGGTTATTTACAATACTAAAAGTCTACACATTTAGATTGTTTTAATTTTACAAAGCTCACAAGAAATAATAAAATATATCACTGAGATTCATTTAACATGAAGAAGTCTAAGTTTACCCTAAATAATTTAAAGGGTAAAATTACAAAATGTATTTATAATGTGCTGGCTGACTCACTGAATGACATTGCCTTTGCTTTGTGATATAATCAGAAACAGAAATACTGAGCATATTCAACTGCATTTTTTAAAAAATCACATTTATTGGCTTTCCTATAATTACTAAAGTAGCACATGATCTGGAATTCTGAGATACAAGGAAGAAAATTATAATTATCCTTAATCCTATCACCCAAAGATAAACACTGTTTATGTTTAGTTGTATCATGAGCAGTTTTCCGCAGCATTAATTCCTCTGAAGCACCATTAGTAAGAGCTCCATACTAACCCATCCATCATATGGCTATGTTATAATTCCATTCTTCTCCCAGCACTGGAAATCCACACTGCTTTAAAGTGTCCACTATTAACAAGTCATAGAAGAAATCAAAAGAGAAATCAAAATATGCATAGAAATTAATGAAAATGAAAACACAACAACCCAAAACCTCTGGGACACTGTAAAAGCAGTGTTAAGGGGAAAGTTCATAGCAATACAGGCACACCTCAAGAAACAAGAAAAAAGTCAACTAAATAACCTAACTCTACATCTAAAGAAACTAGAAAAGGAAGAAATGAAGAACCCCAGGGTTAGCAGAAGGAAAGAAATCGTAAAAATTAGGGCAGAGATAAATGCAAAAGAAACAAAAGAGACCATAGTAAAAATCAACAAAGCCAAAAGCTGGTTCTTTGAGAAGGCAAATAAAATTGACAAACCACTAGCCAGACTCATCAAGAAACAAAGGGAGAAGAACCAAATCAATAAAATTAGAAATGAAAATGGAGAGATCACAACCGACAACACAGAAATACAAAGGATCATTAGAGAATACTATAAGCAATTATATGGCAATAAAATGAATAACTTGGAAGAAATGGACAAATTCTTAGAAAAGTACAACCTTCCAAAACTGAACCAGGAAGAAAAAGAAAATCTTAACAGACCCATCATAAGCACGGAACTAGAGGCTGTAATTAGAAATCTTACAGCAAACAAAAGCCCAGGTCCAGACGGCTTCACAGCTGAATTCTACCAAAAATTTAGAGAAGAGCTAACACCTATTCTACTCAAACTCTTCCAGAAAATTGCTGAGGAAAAGAAACTTCCAAACTCATTCTATGAGGCCACCATCACCCTAATCCCAAAACCTGGTAAAGACCCCATTAAAAAAAAAACTATAGGCCAATATCACTGATGAACATAGATGCAAAAATCCTTAACAACATTCTAGCAATCAGAATCCAGCAACACATTAAGAAGATCATACATCATGACCAAGTGGGCTTTATCCCAGGAATGCAAGGATTCTTCAATATCCGCAAATGAATCAACATAATACACCACATTAACAAACTGAAAAATAAAAATCATATGATTATCTCAATAGATGCAGAGAAAGCCTTCAACAAAATTCAACATCCATTTATGATAAAAACCCTCCAGAAAGTGGGAATAGAAGGGACATATCTCAACATAATAAAAGCTATATATGACAAACCCACAGCAAACATTATTCTCAATGGTGAAAAACTGAAAGCATTTCCCCTAAAGTCAGGAACAAGACAAGGGTGCCCACTCTCACCACTACTATTCAACATAGTTCTGGAAGTTTTGGCTACAGCAATCAGAGCAGAAAAAGACATAAAAGGAATACAAATTGGAAAAGAAGAAGTAAAACTTTCAGTATTCACTGATGACATGATCCTCTACACAGAAAACCCTAAAGACTACCAGAAAACTACTAGAGCTAATCAATGAATACAGTAAAGTTGCAGGATATAAAATCAACACATAGAAATTCCTTGCATTCCTATACACTAATAATGAGAAAATAGAGAAATTAAGGAAACTATTCCATTCACTGTTGCAACGAAAAGAATTAAATACTTAGGAATATATCTACCTAAGGAAACAAAAGACTTGTACATAGAAAACTATAAAAAACTTGTGAAAGTAATCAAAGAGGACACTAATAGATGGAGAAATATACCGTGTTCGTGGATTGGAAGAATAAATATTGTAAAAATGAGTATACTACCCAAAGTAATTTATACATTCAATGCAATCCCTATCAAGCTACCAATGATATTTTTCACAGAACTAGAACAAATAACCTCACAATTTGTATGGAAATACAGAAAAACCTTGAATAGCCAAAGTAATCTTGAGGAAGAAGAATGGAACTGGGGGAATTAACCTGCCAGACTTCAGGCTCTACTACAAAGCCACAGTCATCAAGACAGTATGGTACTGGCATAAAGACAGAAATATAGATCAATGGAACAAAATAGAAAGCCCAGAGATAAACCCACGCACCAATGGACACCTTATCTTTGACAAAGGAGGCAAGAATATAAAATGGAGAAAAGACAGTCTCTTCAACAAGTGGTGCTGGGAAAACTGGTCAGCCACTTGTAAAAGAATGAAACCAGAACACTTCCTAACACCATACACAAAAATAAACTCAAAATAGATTAAAGATCTAAATGTAAGACCAGAAACTATAAAACTCCTAGAGGAGAAGATAGGCAAAACACTCTCCGACATAAATCACAGCAGGATCCTCCAAGACCCACCTCCCAGAATATTGGAAATAAAAGCAAAAATAAACAAATGGGACCTAATTAAGATCAAAAGCTTCTGCACAGCAAAGGAAACTATAAGCAAGGTGAAAAAACAGCCTTCAGAATGGGAGAAAATAATAGCAAATGAAACAACTGACAAAGAATTAATCTCCAAAATATACAAGCAGCTCCTGCAGCTCAATTCGAGAAAAATAAACGACCCAATCAAAAAACGGGCCAAAGAACAGACATTTCTCCAAAGAAGACATAAAGATGGCTAACAAACACATGAAAAAATGCTCAACATCCCTCGTAATCAGAGAAATGCAAATCAAAACCACAATGAGATACCATTTCACACCTGTCAGAATGGCTGCTATCCAAAAGTCTACATGCAATAAATGCTGGAGAGGGTGTGGAGAGAAGGGAACCCTCTTACACTGTTGGTGGGAATGCAAACTAGTATAGCCACTATGGAGAACAGTGTGGAGATTCCTCAAAAAACTGGAAATAGAACTGCCATATGATCCAGCAATCGCACTCCTGGGCATACACACCGAGGAAACCAGAACTGAAAGAAACACATGTACTCCAATGTTCACTGCAGCACTGTTTATAATAGCCGGGACATGGAAGCAACCTAGATGTCCATCTGCAGACGAATGGATAAGAGAGCTTTGGTACATGTACACAATGGAGTATTTTTCAGCCATCAAAAAGAATGCATTTGAATGAGTTCTAATGAGGTGGATGAAATTGGAGCCTATAATACAGAGTGAAGTCAGCCTGAAAGAAAAACATCAATACAGCATACTAACACATATATATGCAATTTAGAAAGATGGTAACCTTAACCCTGTATGCTGCTGCTACTGCTAAGTCACTTCAGTCGTGTCTGACTCTGTGCGACCCCATAGACGGCAGCCCATCAGGCTCCCCCGTCCCTGGGATTCTCCAGGCAAGAACACTGGAGTAGGTTGCCATTTCCTTCTCCAATGTGTGAAAGTGAAAAGGGAAAGTGAAGTCGCTCAGTCATGTCCGACTTGTAGCGACCCCATGGACTGCAGCCCACCAGGCTCCTCGGTCCATGGGATTTTCTAGGCAAGAGTACTGGAGTGGCTTGCCATTGCCTTCTCCGTAACCCTGTATACAAGACAGCAAAAGAGACACAGGTGTATAGAACAGTCTTTGGGACTCTGTGGGAGAGGGTGAAGGTGGGATGATTTGAGAGAATGGCATTGCAGCTTGTATATTATATGTGAAATGAATCACCAGTCCAGGTTTGACGCATGATACAGGATGCTTGGGGCTGGTGCACGGGGATGACCTGGAGGGAGGATATAGGGAAGAGGGAGGTGGGAGGGGGGTTCAAGAAAGGGAACACACGTACACCCAGGGCAGATTCGTGTCAATGTATGGCAAAACCAACCAATATATTATTGTAATTTGCCTCCAATAAAAAAATAAAGTGTCCACTATTACCATATACATTAAGCACAGCAGTTAAATTTGTATATAAATCAGAACAACCTCTTATTAGAGTCCCTTCTGCCTGTTCCTTTATTAAAGCTACCAGTGTTTTCCTAATCCAAGCTCTTCTTATGCTATCAATCATCTATCACATTAATCCCAAATATATTTCATTTGTCTTTTTATTATTTTTTTTAGTTCAGGAATTATTAATTTTATACTAATGGTAACTATTACAAAGACAAATAAAGCATATTTTGTTTTTATTATCCATTCTATCACTATAGTAATACAAAGCCCTGAAACTTAAAGAAAAGATTAAAGGGAAAAATCAGTGGTGCCAATGAAAAGTGTAAAGTAGGTTAAGCTATTTGATATAGTTTTAACTCATCTCCTAATATAATCATATCTTAGGTAAAAGAGAACTCGGTCCATCAATCTCAAGAGTAAAATATTACTTCCCCTACTAAGACAACTGAGGTCCAAAGAAAATTCCCCAAAATCACACAGGACACACTCATCCAACACTGCAGTAACTTCCATTCTCATTTTGTTAACGAAAACAATCTTTGAGAGAGAAATGTTTCCCAATTAGAATCTTGGGTTAATAAACATTAATTCCCCCGCCACGGAGGTAACTAGACTTGTTTCACCTGGATCTCCAGCTCACCAGCTGCCCCAGCTCCTCAGGCTCCGCCCGCCCCATCCTCTCTTGGGAAGGGATGGCTCCCCCATCCTGTCCAAGTCCACGGTCACCCCTTAAACCCCAGCGCCTCCTCCAGGACTTGGTACCATCAGAAGTGTCAACATCTCTGCCCTTCTCTCCTCTCCCTCACTGCTTACTCCTTAGACTAAGAACAGGCTCAAAAAAATAAATAAATAAATAAACATTAAATTATTACCTAAACAACACCTAAACATTTCCCTATTAAGCCAGAGGTGTATTTGATAGAAATATGATTTTAAAAGACTTCCCTGTCCCTTAAGAAAAATACCCAAAATGGAAAACAAACCAAATATACAAATAAATTGCAGTAAGAAAGAAAAATTCAAAGAAAAAAACATGTAATCATTCTATATTAAACAAAAGTTGAATAGTTTTTTGGAAACATTTCAAAAATAACTGATTATCATGAGGTAAGAGCACAAGGTTTTCATTGCAACGAGTTGTGTTATACCACACAAGTCATTTTACTTCTACAAGCCGTAGTTGCTTCATCTTTAAAATGAAAAATCTAAGGATCCCCAGTTCGAGATGTCAGACTAGAGAAATCACAGAAGCTTATTTCTTACTTCTTCACCCTTCCACAATTCCACTGATTTGATAATAAAGACACTTTTAAAGGAGCAATCCATAATAATTAAGAAAGGGCCATTAGAAGCCAGAGTTCAATAAATTTCTCAAGATGAAAAGCAGGTGGAGGAGTGTAATTAATAAAATAGCCTCGATAAAAGCAGTCACAGCTTCAAGGCAGAAAAGATCTGAGGATAAAGCCAAACTAGAATCAACTGAACGTGAACTCCAGGGAGGTAAAGAGGAGGAGTCAGAAGCAAATGCAAGGGAGATTAACTGAAACTCTGTAATTCAAAAATAATTTTCTAAGAATAAATAAATAAATGTTAACTTTCTAATCAACACACCTCACTATATGCACAGTTCTTAGTTTATTATTGCTTTCCTTATAAATTTGGACAGATAACCAAAATTAACAAGATACTGGAAAACTGAAAAAAAGACACCAAAGTAAAACGAAAACTGTCCCCAGAAGAGATAAATTAAGGAATAAAAAAGAATATCGGTCCTTATTATAAGCCCTTCTACACAACTTAGTTTTTTTAACCACACGAAAGACTGAGTGACTGAACTGAACTGAACTGAAACATACTTTGGTTTTTAAAAAAAGTTTAAGTGCATTAACTGAAAAAAAAGTTTACTGAAGTCCTTTCAATCAATTCTAATACTCTCCCTATGTAAAATTTCAGATATTTGCTCTTATTAAGCAACTGTAAAACATAATTATGTCATAAAATAAGTAAACGAGAAAAATTAATACTATGCATACAAAATCTTTAAATTCTACGCAAAACTTTCAAATTCTTAATTCTGTGTGGTATACAAATACACACACCTCTACAAACACATACAGTCTTGTTTTAGAACCATAACCACTAGCATGTTAATATTATCATGCTATTATCATTACTTTAAATCTATAAATTCAAATACATTTATTTTTTTTTCTTTAAAAAAATTAATGCATTTATTTATTTTTTTTTTTATTTTACAGACTTTTATCTATGCATCTACAAACATACACACACATACACAACTGTAATGGAGGATAGTGTTTTTGAATAAGATTATACAATGGCAAGCCATTTGTATAATGGCAATACATTTAAAATCATTTAAATAAAAAGACATACCTCTATGTTCCAGTAACATAGTATAAAGTCGATAATATATGCAATGTTGATCAAACTATTATTTTTTAAAAACATCTTTAGCTACTTTATAAGATAAGCACTGTTATAACACATCTCATGACACCAATTAAAAGTCTTTCTCTAAACAAACAATATCTTAAAAAACTTCCAAATGGTTCAGAAATTTAAAACAGAAACATTTTATATTCCAAGGATATACTGTTTCAAATCCTCTCCTTTAACCCTTTTTCAACCATTAGTTAAGGACCACAGCCCAGCTAAAATTTTTTAAATGGTTAGGCTTCATGTAGAAAACACATGCGTAACACATCACCATTCAATCAACCATCATCATCCAGTAAACCATCACAAAAACAGAGTAACATGCACAGCAAACAGTGCAACTAAGAGGCTCCCAGATGACTCCCCCATACTTGGCAGATGATCCCCCACATGAATAATCCATCGACAGAGGCAATTCATTCCCTTTCCCCACAAACTAAAATACAAAGTACAAATCAGGATGTTCAAAAGCAAAAAACAATGAAGTCTTCAAATTAGGTAAGAGAGGTGTACAATTCTAAAAACTGCAAAATACCCACCTAACCCTAATTATATGACGTTAAGGAAACTCTAAATATAGATGGCATGCAACTTCATCATACATTGTTAAACCTGATAGTCAAAGTTATAAATAAGAAAGAGATATCTCATGTGAGTTACAAATGGACAATTACATGAATCTGAAGCATTTCCTTGTCTCAAAAATGAATACAACAAAATTAAAAAAGGGAATATTATAAATAAGGCCTATCATACAAACCTAAAGACTTAAACACAATCAGAGAAGGAAACAGTACATTGCTTTGCAGAAATAGCTAGGAACAATAGGATACAGAAAAGGGAAAGAAAGAACATTTCAGCAGTACACCACTACCTTCATTCTCTTCAAGGCTATCTTTGACCAGCTTCCCATTACAACCAGTCTGGGCACCTTCATTCACATATTTGGCCCACCGACCGACTACAAGTAATAAATTTTAACTATCTCCAGTCACAATCTGTCACCTGAGTATCAGAGGTATATGTATTTCAGTACATCATCACTTGACTGTCCCATCAGAATTTTTGAACGATAATGAACTCATCTGCCACTGCTCCCTCTGTACACACACACACACACACCCTATTCTGGTTATCACACACACACACACCCTATTCTGGTTCACACACACACACACACACACCCTATTCTGGTTAACACACACACACACACACACACACACACACACACACCCTATTCTGGTTCACACACACACACACACACACACACACCCTATTTTGGTTATTGGTATCATATTCCAAAACTTAAGAGTTATCCATTCTATTTCCTCCCCTCTAACTAATCTTGTATTGGTCATCAACTCAAGTTCTAGTCTACTGCAAAAAGAGTAACACAAAAATCCATACTCTCCATCCTCAACAGCTCTGTCTTGGTTCAGTTACATAAATTTATTAGGGTTGTTAGTTACATTATATATATATATATCTTATATTATAAACATATATATTTATAAATATATATAAATTATACACAGGAATTAATATATATATTATATTTATATTTATTAATATAAATTAAATGTTTATAAACATATTGTATATAACATATTATCTATATAAAATATAAATGAATATTTTATATATAAATGTAAATAATAGTTACATTAATACATATATATATAAAAAGTTCTGTAAAACCTTCTTCTTTTAAAAATCTTACAGAGAAACTCAAGTGAACTTTTTTCCAACTCATATTTGGGATTACTACATCTCTCCTAAAAGCTCTCCCTGCCTTCAGTCTGGCTTAATTCTTCAATCATTCCTTTCTGCTGCTACTGCTACTGCTACTGCTAAGTCACTTCAGTCGTGTCCGACTCTGTGCGATCCCATAGACGGCAGCCCACCAGGCTCCCCCGTCCCTGGGATTCTCCAGGCAAGAACACTGGAGTGGGGTGCCATTTCCTTCTCCAAAGCATAAAAGTGAAAAGTGAAAGAGAAGTCGCTCAGTCGTGTCCAACTCTTAGCGACCCCATGGACTGCAGCCTACCAGGCTCCTCCATCCATGGGATTTTGCAAGCAAGAGTACTGGAGTGGGGTGCCATCACCTTCTCCATCATTCCTTTCCACTCCTGTTTAAATGATCTTTCTAGAATATAATTTGAATCATTTTCACCACCACTGCTTAGAATCTTTCAATGACTCAAAATAAAGACCTAAAATCCTTAAAAGAATATTCTGTTTCTCGTCACCTCTTTAGCTTTAATCTTTTCCTAATCTCCCATATAATACACTAAATTCTGATCACTGCAGATCCTGGAAAAACTCATTCTGTTTCTTACCTCGATACCTCTGCATATGTTTTATTTTCACTTTCCCAGGGTCTTTTTCTTGACAAGGCAACTCTGACTTGCCCAAACATCCTGTCATACATTACATGTGGCCTCAACTTCCATTCCTTCTTTGGTCCCACAGCATTTTAACAGACACCCTTCCATACTATAAACGTCTATTAACTCGAAACTTGGACACCATAAGAGTGAAATACATATGTTATTCATTTTTGTGTCCCACAAGGTTAGCACTCTGCCTCGCAATAAGTGATCAATAACTAAAGAATGTTTAATAATTTTTGCTTTTTCCAGAAACTTTCACTATCAGCCTTGTCCAGAGACACAGAACAAAGCAGCTACTTAAGGAAAACTGAGACCAGGCAAGAAAGCAGTAAGTGGGGCCCAGAAATGAAAAACTAAATACACTTTTCAAAGCTGTTCCCGAGAAATGTCTCACACTCTAACGCAAACGTGTCATACTCGCTATTTAATTTTCAGTGCTTATTCTGATTTCCAAGAAAACAAGTGTAAAGAGTTGTTCTCTCTGCAACTGGGTCAGCACAGAAAGAAAAATGGGAAGTATTACCTAAATCAGTTATTCTTCAAAACTGAGCATAGTTAGAATTTTTAAACTTCTATAATAAGTAAGAACCCCACCTGATCTACCCAACCCCAATTCCACTCTTTATAGAGTTGTCTCTTAAAAGACTTGGGAGTAAGATCACAACAGGTATTTTACTAACCAGTTATCATTTTCCATAGAATCCCAACATATTTTCCTGAACTTAACATTTTTTCTTTCATGGTAAGGAATTAACATAAATTCACTACTTTGCGATTATGCATGTACATTTTTATCCTTAAGACAAAATGAAGTACTTTCCTCTTACCAGCCCTCAAATGGTCCGTGAATAGAAATCTGCCCAGTTGAACTCGCTCTAATATTTGCAAGTTTTCTGGGATCAGAGAAGGGAATAGAGAACTCTCCTCCCAATACTGAGCCCCCTAGCATTCCTGCTCCTTCCCCTTTCTCTTCTCCAGTAGTACCCACACCCAACTTTGCTCTTTATAAAGTAAAATAAATTCAAGTTCATAAGTAATTTTAGAAGTGTGTGAAAGAATCCCAGAGACCAAACACCACACAGCACTGGAATAAGTTTTTTTTTTTAAGCTGATTTCCTGACACCAAGTCTAGTGGGTTGATCAACAGTGTGGTTTTTTTACTTTAGTTTTTTTTTAAATGTCTATTCTTATTAATGTCTCTGGCCTATTATCGGGCTTCCCTGATAGCTCAGTTGGTAAAAAAAAAAAAAAAAAAAAAATCCACCTGCAATTCAGGAGACCCCGGTTTGATCCCTGGGTTGGGAAGATCTGCTGGAGAAGGGAAAGGCTATCCACTCCAGTGTACTGGCCTGGAGAATTCCACGGACTGTATAGTTCATGGGGTCCCAAAGAGTCGGACACTTCTGAGCAACTTTCACTTTCAGCCTATTGGTATTCTGGGTTCCTATTCTTTCCCTAAAAAGTTTCCCAGTTTTTATGCTTTAGGACCTCCCAAAATGCCCTTATTTCTTTCCAACGCTAAACTCCTGGTCCTGCCACAAACTGACCTGGCTTAAAAGATGTCACTTATATTTACATACACTAATTTTAAGCTGTGTGAGTGTGTGCTCAGTCAGGTCCCAGTCTTTACAATACAATGTACTGTAGCCTGCCAGGCTCCTCTGTCCACTGCGTTCTTCAAGAAAGAATACTGGAGTGGGTTGCCATTTCCTCCTCGAGGGGATCTTCCCCACCCAGGTATCCAGTTCATCTCTCATGCATTGCCTGCACTGGCAGTTGGGTTTGTGTTTTTTTTTTTTTTAAAACCACTGAGTCACTTGGGAGGCCCTAATTTAGAGGTGCACACTGTAAATACTGTTATTATTCTGCAGATGAGATAATAAAACTAGGAAAAGCGATATAACATTTAATAAATGCCAGTAATTTAATTTGAATCCAATTCTTCTGACTTCAAGATCAAGTTACCATATTAAAAGAAAGCAGTCTGCATTTTAAAAGATTCAACTTCCCTGGCTCTAGGCGACCTTATTACATCTAATACATATAACTTTTAAGCAAATTCTACATTTCACCCTCCTCCTAAATGTCCCTCTCGAAAGCCTCAATGAGAATTGCACAATCAAAACTTCTGCGACTCAGTTAAAAAGTTCTGTGTTCACCCTAATGTTCACCCTTTTGGCTTTTTTTTTTTAAAAAAAGCAGCCTTCAGTAGTTTCTGTAGTCATCAACTTTTTAGGGTAAGAAATTTCTTAACTCAGTTCTTCAACCAACACTACTAAGTGCATTCAAATAGTCCCTCTATTTGTCCCTCTAATAGTCAACTCCATTCCTTTCCTGCTATTTGCAAATCATATCTGAGGGTAATCCCTGCACGACTCCAAACCCCACGAAATACTCTAAATACTCTGGGGGCTTCCCTGGTGGCTCAGTGGTAAAGAATCCGCCAGCAAATACAGGAGACACGGTTCAATCTCTGACTGGGTAAGATCCCACATGCCAGGGAGCAACTAAGTCCGTGGGCCACAACTACTGAGCCTGTGCTCTAGAGCCCAGGAGCCGGAACTACTGAGTCCAACTCCGGGCAACTACCAAGCCCGCGTGCCTAGAGCCCGAGCTCCGCAACAACAGAAGCCACGGCAAGCAAGCCCACGCACTGCAACGAGAGAGTAGCTTCGCTGGCCACAACTACAGAAACACCCGCGCAGCAACGAAGACTCAGCATGGCAAAAAAAATAAAGAGTTATTTTTAAATATACACTCCGAGTATCTTCTGACTTCACTCAGAAAAAGGAAGGGAAATCAAAGGAGCTAATGCCTCTGTCTGCTTAAGATCTAGTGCAATGATGCAAATTAAAAAGTAACGTGACTACGTGAAACGAAGTACATGATTACGAAGAAACCAACTTTCACCTGACTTAACTCTGACCAGCATTTTTGCTCACCGCTTGTAATAAACCCCAGGCATTTCCAATTTCTGTTATCAGTTATGATATAATATGAGACTATTAAGACCGAACAAAGAGCACTGGAATTTTTAAAACGGTGATTATAGAAACAAGCCTCTAAAATAAGGAGAAAACTACGATCAACAGGCGCTTGCTAAGTGCAAGGACAAAAAGCTGCCAAACGGGAAGCTCTTTAAAAACTTGACGGTGACTTAGTCAATTCTCTAACCTCCATCCTCACCGCTCCGGCGCCAGGCAAAAGGCGACTGAATTTGCCGCGCTGGAGTACGGGATGTGCCGTGGCGGGACCCGCGGGATGTAGCTTTGGGAGGTACTGTTTAAACTGCTCTGCGCTGTTCAGTTCAAACGGGACAGGCTGCCGCTCCGCCCGAGCTTGCGGGGGGCCCGGAGACCAGCCAGGTCAGGCGGTCTCTCCTAACCACAAAGCGGGACGCCTCTGAGGGACCCCAAAGGTCTGGGGCGATGGACACCAGAGTTACTTGCCTCCCATTCCTGCAGGAATCGCTCGGCCTCTTTAGAGCCAGCGGCCTTGTGTCTCCTAAATTCGTCCTTCACGTACCGATCGCCAAGGTCCTTGAGGTCTGGGGGCAGGACCCGGTGCAGCAGCAAAATGCGCCGATACAAGGCCCGGACACGCGAGACGTGCAGCGCAGACATAACGCCGCGCGTGGACCTCCGGCCGCGCCTGCGCAGAAGCTCAGCACCCGCTTGCCTCTCTTTCCAAGCCGGATATAAGCAAACCGAACACAAGCGGAAGAGGGCACGCGACCTTCATCCGGTTTGGTCCGTTCTAATATGAGGACCTTCCTGAAACACGAGCCGGAGCGGCAGGCGGGATACGGGCCGGTCCTCCTTCCAAAGGGGCATGGCTTTCGTGGAGAGCTTGGGATGCTCGCACTCAAGGACCGAGTCCCGAGCCGAGGGGGTCCTCCACCAAGAGTCTGACCTGGACCGCTTGTCACCGCTCAGTTACACTCCATCATCGTTTCCATTAATCTTACCCCTTTCTCTAAAAGCCGTCGTCAAAATTTGGGCTCCTCCAGGAAGCCTCCCATGCTTAAGTTCGAGCCATTTAAGATGTCTTAGAGGAAAGTTATGACCAACCTAGATAGCATACTAAAAAGCAGAGACATTACTTTGCCAACCAAGGTCCGCCTAGTCAAGGCTATGGTCTTTCCCGTGGTCATGTATGGATGTGAGAGTTGGACTGTGAAGAAAGCTGATTGCCGAAGAATTGATGCTTCTGAACTGTGGTGTTGGAGAAAGCTCTTGAGAGTCCCTTGGACTGCAAGGAGATCCAACCAGTCCATTCTAAAGGAGATCAGTCCAGAGTGTTCATTGGAGGGACTGATGCTAAAGCTGAAACTCCAATACTTTGGCCACCTCATGCGACGAGTTGACTCACTGGAAAAGACTCTGATGCTGGGAGGGATTGGGGGCAGCATGAGAAGGGGGTGACAGAGAATGAGATGGCTAGATGGCATCACCGACTCGATGGACATGAGTTTGAGTGAACTCCGGCAGTTGGTGATGGACAGGGAGGCTTGGCGTGCTGTGATTCATGGGGTCGCAAAGAGTCGGACACGACTGAGCAACTGAACTGAACTGAACTGAGGGTGCTGTGAAAGTGCTGCACTCAATATGCCAGCAAATTTGGAAAACTCAGCCGTGGCCACAGGACTGGAAAAGGTCAGTCTTCATTCCAATCCCAAAGAAAGGCAATGCCAAAGAATACTCAAACTACCGCACAATTGCACTCATCTCACACGCTAGTAAAGTCATTCTCAAAACTCTCCTAGCCAGGCTTCAGCAATACATGAACTGTGAACTTCGAGATGTTCAAGCAGGTTTTAGAAAAGGCAGAGGAACCAGAGATCAAATTGCCAACATCCGCTGGATCATGGAGAAAGCAAGAGAGTTCCAGAAAAACATCTATTTCTGCTTCATTGACTATGCCAAAGCCTTTGACTGTGTGGATCACAAGAAACTGTGGAGAATTCTGAAAGAGATGGGAATACCAGACCACCTGACCTGCCTCTTGAGAAACCTGTATACAGGTCAGGAAGCAATACTTAGAACTGGACATGGAACAACAGACTGGTTCCAAATAGGAAAAGGAGGACGTCAAGGTTGTATATTGTCACCCTGCTTATTTAACTTATATGCAGAGTACATCATGAGGAATATGGGCTGGAAGAAGCACAAGCTGGAATCAAGATTGCCGGGAGAAATATCAATAACCTCAGATATGCAGATGACACCACCCTTATGGCAGAAAGTGAAGAGGAACTCAAAAGCCTCTTGATGAAAGTGAAAGAGGAGAGTGAAAAGGTTGGCTTGAAGCTCAACATTCAGAAAACAAAGATCATGGCATCTGGTCCCATCACTTCATGGGAAATAGATGGGGCAACAGTGGAAACAGTGTCAGACTTTATTTTTGGGGGCTCCAAAATCACTGCAGATGCTGATTGCAGCCATGAAATTAAAAGACGCTTACTCCTTGGAAGAAAATTTATGACAAACCTAAACAGTATATTAAAAAGCAGAGACATTACTTTGCCAACAAAGGTCCGTCTAGTCAAGGCTACGGTTTTTCCAGTGGTCATGTATGGATGTGAGAGTTGGACTGTGAAGAAAGCTGATCACTGAAGAATTGATGCTTTTGAACTGTGGTGTTGGAGAAGACTCTTGAGAGTCCCTTGGACTGCAAGGAGATCCAACCAGTCCATTCTAAAGGAGATCAGTCCAGGGTGTTCATTGGAAGGACTGATGCTAAAGCTGAAACTCCAATACTTTGGCCACCTCACACAAAGAGTTGACTCACTGGAAAAGACTCTGGTGCTGGGAGGGATTGGGGGCGGGAGGAGACGGGGACAACAGAGAATGAGATGGCTGGATGGCATGACCGACTCGATGGACATGAGTTTGAGTGAACTCCAGGAGTTGGTGATGGACAGGGAGGCCTGGCGTGCTGTGATTCATGGGGTTGCAAAGAGTCGGTCATGACTGAGTGACTGAACTGAACTGAACTGAGAGTGTTCCTGCCTTCAAGCAATGAGATGTATCTCTTCATCCACAAGCCCAACCACCTACGTACCTTGCACAATGGTGTGCTCCTACTTTGTGCCCCGAAGGAGTGGATTCTTTCCCCTAACTCAAGTGAGACCTGAGCCAGCAGGTAGCAACCCTTATCTAAAGTCAAATTGGCTGAAGAAGAATCATTAGGGAACTTTTTAAATGTATTGTTTCCAAGACCATGATACTGGAGATTATGATTAAATAGACTGAAACGAAAATGTAGAATCAGGGTGTACACAAATCTTCACCTTTTACAAAGGCGATAGAATGACCAATCAAAGCTGGCAGCAATTTGGCCTCGTTCTTTCTGTCCCATCACATGTTTGGTCCTTCAACAAACTCTAATGGCTCCACCAACAAAATGTATGCAGAATTCGATCACTTCTCACTAGTCCCTCCACCACTATCATCTCTGTTTATTGGATGTGGTAGTAGCTTTTTGTGTTTCTTCTTCTGCTATGGTCAACTTTGGTCATCAGTCAGTTCAGTTCAGTTGCTCAGTAATGTCTGACTCTTTGTGACCCCAAGGACTGCAGCATGCCAGGCTTCCCTGTCCATCACCAACTCCTGGAGCTTGCTCAAATTCACGTCCATCAAGTCAGTGATGCTATCTACCTACCTCATCCTCTATCGTCCCCTTCTCCTCCTGCTTTCAATCTTTCCCAGCATCAGGGTCTCTTCCAATGAGTCAATTCTTTGCATCAGGTGGCCAAAGTATTGGGAGTTTCAGCTTCAGCATCAGTCCTTCTGATAAATATTCAGGACTGATTTCCTTTAGGATTGACTGGTTTGATCTTTGGTCATAATCCACCTAAATGGTAATGGCCTCTGCTACGCGTAGTACCTGCCTGTCCCTTGCTGGTTCCCTTCATTCTGACCACACCTTTTCACATAGCTTTTTATTACACTATTTCTAGGTTAAAGAAAAAAGTCATGTCACTCCTCTGCTCACCAAAATCCTCTAGTGGCTTCTCATCAGAGTAAAACCCCAAGTCTCTGTGCGTCTTAGCTCTCTAAATTTTCTCCTGTTGCTCTCTCCCTAGTCGGCCAATTCCAGCCACATGGTCTTTATGCCCCCAATTCATCTTTGAACAGTCCAGTCACAATCCCAACTGAGTGTCTTGATATTTGCTCTTCCATCTGCTTGGAACGTTCTGCCACAGGTATCTTCTTGGCTAGCACCTTTATTTCACTCAATTTGATAGGCAGGAAGTTACCTGGGCTCCAGAGAACCGGTGCCTTCAATTAGTGGTCCAATAGCTGCCTAATCAGAGAAGGCAATGGCAGCCCACTCCAGTACTCTTGCCTGGAAAATCCCATGGATGGAGGAACCTGGTAGGCTGCAGTCCATGGGGTCGCTGAGAGTTGGACATGCCTGGGTGACTTCACTTTCACTTTTCACTTTCATGCATTGGAGAAGGAAATGGCAACCCACTCCAGGGTTCTTGCCTGGAGAATCCCAGGGACGGGGGAGCCTGGTGGGCTGCCGTCTACGGGGTCGCACAGAGTCGGACACGACTGAAGTGACTTCACAGCAGCAGCAGCCACCTAATCTCACCAAGCAATTTACCAGCCTGGCCCCTTCTAGGCCCCCACCAGTACTCCAAAAATAGTCGATGCATCCTAAATAGCTTCAGTCGTGTCCCACTCTTTGTGACCCCATGAACTGTAGCACACCAAGTTCCTGTGTCCGTGGGATTCTCCAGGCAAGAATACTGGAGTGGGTTGCCATGCCCTCCTTCAGGGGATCTTCTCCACCCAGGGATTGAACCTGCATCTCTTACCTCTCCTGCATTGGCAGGCAGGTTCTTTACCACTCTCACCACATGAGGGGCCCAGTATGTTTTTTGGCCACACCATGCAGCATGCAGGATATTCAGTTCCTCGACCAGGGATTGAACCCACGACCCCTGCATTTGGAGTGCCAAGTCTTAACCACTGGACCATGAGGGAAGTCCCAAGGGGCCCAGTAAAAAAAAAAAAAAAAAAAAAAAACAAACAAAAAGAACTCACCAGAGACTGCCAGGACTTTCCCTACTCTGGCACATGTGCTCATCTCACACTATCCTGTACTAAAGTAACCTTTGGCAGCCACTGGACTCTTTAACTGCTCATAAGTATTCCCTGAATACATACATCTAATTATGACCTTTATGGTATGTGCATGGTAGCTAGAGCATCTTTTTATATAACCTGCAGCTGTCAATCAAGGCTGTCAATCAATGACCCCCCTCTGTACTATGCAAATGACTCTGCCTTAAAAACTGGACTCCAGACCTCTGGGGCCATATGCCTCCCTTGGTATGGCCCACTTCTCTCTTGAGTTGTTCTCTCCTTTGGGTGTGCTCAAGTTGCTCAGTCATATCCAACTCTTTTCCACCTGGTCTTTCTTTCCTTATGGTTAATAAACTTCCTTGCAACAGGTAAGACCTTAGATTCTTCTTTGTGTCCCTACCAAGAAGTGAGGTCCGCAGGAGAAATGGTCTACATAGTCTTCCACTAACAAGCTCATTACTTCAGGTCTGGTTCTGATGAGACCCTCCCTGGCAGGCATATTTGATATTGCTACCACATCATGCAAAAAACTCTCTAAGCCCCTCTCTGCTTTATTCTTCTTTATGCTTTATGCTGTTGCTGCTAAGTCACTTCAGTCGTGTCTGACTGTAACCCATCAGGCTTCTCTGTCCTTGGGGATTCTCCAGGCAAGAATACTGGAGCAGGTTGCCATGCCCTCCCCTCCAGGGGATCTTCCCAATCCAGGGATCGAAACACAGTCTCCTGCATTGCAGGCAGATTCTTACCACTGAGCCACCAGGGAAGCTCTATTTTTTTCTATAACACTTACATGTTTTACTTGTTTGCTTACTGCCCCCCTTCCCCCTTGCCCCCACTAGATTACAAATTCTAGGAGGGCAGGGATTTCATGACTCTAAGTGTGTCAGTGACTTAAATGACCTGCTGGTGATGAAGGGGCAAGAGTGGGGGGAAATTTATGTGATTCCCTCCCAGATTCCAGAGTTTTGTTTATACAAAGACTTTTGAAAGACAAAAAGATGCACATCTCTCTTCCAAAGGCAAGGGTATACTCATTTTAGTATTCTTTTCAGGCCCCACAGCAGCAGTGCCTTACAAATAGTAAGCACTCTAACATTTATTACTTTGAATGGACTTTTTCCTTTTGCTTAAATTTTGGAAAAATATTTGTTTAAAATAGCACAGAAAAAATTTTTAAACGGATTTAATTTGGTTTTTTGACAAACCACATTCATGGCAAGGATTGAATGGCAGCATGGTTATTTTACTTCAGGAAATTTTTTCTAACCATACTTCATCTCCTAATATCCCTGTAAATTAAAAATTAATTTATTGTTCCAGTTTACTTTTTTTCTGGTTTCCTTTGGGGTTAAAGTACATGTATAATAAATACTTCTATCAGAGCCAAAGCTCTTATAAAAATGTGGGGAAAATTCTGCCAATAAATTAATAAAAAATAACAATAAAAGAATTAATTCAGCATAAAGGGAGCAGAAAAGGTCCAGAAAGCTTTGGGCAATCAATGCTCAAAAATGGCAAATGATGGGTAAGAGAGAAGCCAAGACGTAATGGTGTGGTTAGGACTTGAGAAGAATCCAGAATAACAGTGAGAATAATGTATATGACCTTTATTTTTTATGGTGAGCTGGACAGTGAGTTATGTTTTGAGGACAAAATTTTCTGTTTCTTTCACCTTCCAGTTTAGGCTGACCAGTTTTCCTTTTGTGGTCAAAACAGCCATGAACTAAAACTAAGATCTGAGTTCTACTCCTGGCCACTAATCCAGAGAAGTACACTTCATGCAAACCTTTCCTTATCCCTCCTCCATGTATTCTGTTTTCCTCTGTGTTACTTGGCAAGTCACTCAAACACTCTGGGCCTAGATTTTCTCATGTGTCAAAGTGGGGTTAGGTTAATTCTCAGGTTTCAACTGTTAGTCTAATCATGTTTTGTACCCACTCCCCTCCAAATTTTTTGGCAAAAGTAGAAGCAGATAGGGCTCCCCTGGTGGCTCAGATGGTAAAGAATCTGCCTGCAATTCAGGAGATCTGGGTTCGATCCTTGCGGAAGATCCCCTGGAGGAAGGAATGGCAACCCACTCCAGTATTCTTGCCTGGAGAATCCCCATGGACAGAACAGTCTGGTGGGCTACAGTCCATGGGGTCACAAAGAGCCAGACACGACTGAGTGACTCAGCACACAGAAGCAGATATGTAACCCACTCTGAAATAACTGCATTGAAAAGATTTTTATTTAAAAACAAAGGGAAAATTCCTCAAAACTTGAATCAAAGAGGTTTCCATATTTTCCTTTATGGAGGTGTAATTGACAAAGAAAAATTAGGAGGGGAAACTGCTGTTGGAAACACATTTTACTTCAGTCATACTGAGTTTGCAGGGACAGCCTATGTTAAAAGATGCATTGAACAAGTTACCTAATAGTAATAGTGTAATTTGCTATTAGGGCTTCCCAGGTGGCTCAGTGGTAAAGACTCTGCCTGCCAATGCAGGAGATGCAGGTTCAAACCCTAGGTGGGGAAGATCCTCTGCAGTAGGAAATGGCAACCAACTCCAGTATTCTTTCCTGGAAAATCCCATGGACAGAGGAGCCTGGCCGGCTACTGAAGAAGGGGTCTCAAAGAGTCAGACACCACTGAGCAACTAAGCACAGACACACAATTTGCCATGCATCTAAGTCAGTGGTTTTTAACTTTGGCTGTATATTACAATTACTAGGGGAAAATGGTTTTAAAAAACTGATAATAGGGCCCCACTACAAACCACTTGAATCAGAATCTCTGCGAGTGGGGAGAGGTATTGCTTTTGCTTAGAAGCCCCTCCAAGTGAGTCTAATGTGCAGCCAGGATTGAGAACTAGTGGTCTAAATTCCAACTTGGAGACACTTGGGTTCTAGGAAGAGTATTCAAGATATTAAGACACTGTTAAAAATTGGTTACTAAACATCCAGTGCTTTAATACTAAAGTGTTCCTGCAATAATGGGGATAAAGATTTTGATACAGTTAAAAATATCCTATAAATAAAACAGAGGAAGTGAGAAACTTGGAAACTGGGATCGATACATACACATTAGTTCAGTTCAGTTCAGTCACTCAGTCGTGTCCAACTCTCCGCGACCCCATGAATCACAGCACGCTAGGCCTCCCTGTCCATCACCAACTCCCGGAGTTCACTCAAACTCATGTCCACAGAGTCGGTGATGCCATCCAGCCATCTCATTCTCCGTCGTTCCCTTCTCCTCCTGCCCTCAATCCCTCCCAGCATCAGAGTCTTTTCCAGTGAGTCAACTCGTCGCATGAAGTGGTCAAAGTATTGGAGTTTCAGCTTTAGCATCAGTCCCTCCAATGAACACCCAGGATTGATCTCCTTTAGAATGGACTGGTTGGATCTGCTTGCAGTCCAAGGGACTCTCAAGAGCCTTCTCCAGCACCACAGTTCAAAAGCATCAATTCTTCAGCGATCAGCTTTCTTCACAGTCCAACTCTCACATCCATACATGACCACGGGAAAAACCATAGCCTTGACTAGACAGACCTTGGTTGGCAAAGTAATGTCTCTGCTTTTTAATATACTGTCAAGGTTGGTCATAACTTTCCTTCCAAGGAGTAAGCGTCTTTTAATTTCATGGCTGCAATCAGCATTTGCAGTGATGTTGGAGCCCAAAAAATTAAAGTCTGACACTGTTTCCACTGTTTTTCCATCTATTTCCCATGAAGTGATGGGACCATATGCCATGATCTTAGTTTTCTGAATGTTGAGCTTCAAGCCAACCTTTTCACTCTCCTCTTTCACCTTCATCAAGAGGCTTTTTAGTTCCTCTTCACTTTCTGCCACAACATTACTATATATAAAATAAATAACTGTTAATAATAAGGACCTCTTTTATAGCACAGGGAACTCAATACTCTTTAATAACCTATATGAGAAAAGAATCTAAAAAAGAGTGGATCTATGTATATCTATTAGTGATTCACTTTGCTGTACACCTGGAACTAACACAAAATTTTTAAATATAATCAAAAAGAGAAAGAGGAAGGGGACATATGTATACCTATGGCTGATTTGTGTTGATGTATGGCAGAAACCAACATGATATTGCCACAATTATCCTTTAAATAAATAAATTTTTAAAAACTATTTAAAGTCATCAGACTCTCTCTTGGGGGGTGGGGTGGGGAGGGGAAGGAGAGAGAAAGGAAAAAAACTAAAATGCCTCTGAGAAAGAGAGTGTAAGAGTGAAAAAAGAAATGATGTAACTCTAGGCTGTATGCACATTTATTGACAGGAGGGCATTAATAACTTAAGGGCTGTCTGAAGAGCTCATGGCAGAGTCATCCCACTTCCCCTATACCACATCCACAACACTACCGTATTTCCCCAAGGAAATGCTGTAAGCTTTCCAAATGAACATTCGAAACACAGCTTTCTTACCCACGGTTGGTGCTCTTCATAAAGATGCACAAAACCTCTGTTCTCTGTACTCTCCTCCAACCCAAGCCTTCCACTAGAACTCCTGATTGTATCCCAACTCCTCTAAGAGGAAGCTTCATAGTTATTCCTCATTCTTTCTCTCACTGAAATCTTCAACTAGTCCCTTCGTCAGATTAGTCCATTCAGCTCACAAACATTCACAAGAATACCTCAACAACAATAAAAAACCTCCATCTATTCTCCCTCCCCTTCAAACCACCATCCTATCACCCTGCTTCCTTCATTGCAAACTTGAAAAAAATATTTATCCATTTCCATTCTCATCCCCTGCTTCCATTCCATTCCATTCTGTCGCTCAGTCGTGTCCGACTCTATGCGACCCCATGGATTGTAGCCTACCAGGCTTCTCCGTCCATGGGATTCTCCAGGCAAGAATACTGGAGTGGGTTACCATTTCCTTCTCCAGGGGATCTTCCCGACCCAGGGATCGTGGTCAATTACATCCTCCAACCCCATTGAAGGCACACTCACACACACAAGCTGCTAAATGGTCATACCAGTAGAATACAGATCTTTGACCCATTGGGATCATACCAATGGTAGATTGGTTGGAGTTACCTGTAATTTGTTAACATGTATGACCTTAAATTCATGGGAATCTCAGGCTACACCTTTGTATCATCCCTGTAGATGTCAAGGACATAAATTAGTACCACAAGTCCACTGAGTTCCATACCAATCACTCTCTCTAAGGGTAATAACAGGCATAGTTCATAAACCACCCAGCCTTGTCTCATAATTACCAGGTTGATCATTTTTAGTATGATTTAACTGTTCCCAACATAGAGGAGCCTTTAAACTTAAAGGACCATAGCCTGGTGTTAACCATGTAGATCCTTTTTTATTGAGACTTAGCTCATCACTCCAATTGAGTTTATTTATTTTGTTTTCATCTTATTTTTATTTTTCTTTCTTTTTCTTTTTTCTGATTGAGTTTAAATGACCCTAAGAGAAAACTTAAATCTATGGCCAGCCTCAGAGCAGCTATTTTTAATTGGCCAGGTGAGAGGATCCCATCTAGAATTATTATGAATAGATAGAACAGTACTGAACACTCATCTAAAACAAATTTCCTAGGGGGTATCCAATCACAGCCCTAAAGAACAGAAATCCACCAAGGTAACCCCCCTGCTGAACCCCTTTTAATCTATTACTGGCCCCTCTACTCTTTTAAAATCACTTTCTTCAGAGTCACTGGTTATTTGCTTCTGATGGCACATCTACTCTCCCCTGACCATCTAGAAACCTGTCCATCTTTCAGCCTCCATAGTTTGTACTGTACATGTGATCCACTTCTAAGGCCCCAAGGTCTCAGTGTCCTCTGCTACCTGCACTTCTTCCTGCCTCCAAACGAGAACACATCCAAAGGCTCAGTCCAAACATCAGCTGTCTGTGCCCTTGTCCAGGCCAGCTGTCCTCAGTAATTGGTGAGGCTCTGCTGCCCCCACCTGGCCAACCCCATTCTAACCATTCCGGAGGCCCTCGTAGGACCCTTACCTGGAAAAATGCCAGGGCATCTTCACCATCTCTCTCACACACATCCCTGACATCTCCAGTTTCAACCTTCCTTTTCTAACCACTGAATAAGTTCAGACTGAATGCTCTGTCAACCCTTCAGAGTCTGTGTCCCAAATTATACTCATCATTTTTCTCCAAAGATGTTTCTCTATCCACCATTCTTAAATTTACCTAGACTCAAGGCTTACAAAGGATCTGTAATATCTTTCACCCTTTCAATATATCTTGTTATTGAGGAACCTCTGTTGAGACTCTTTTTTAAATCAGTCACATTTTTTCCATGTCATTTACCCACCTTTCCAGACTCTATCCCTTGTTTAACATATTGCAACAGTCTTCTAATTGGATTTCCTTTGTTCAAAATCTTTAAAAGATTTTCCATTGTCCTTTTCTGGGGTAAAATATATGCTCCTAGGATATAAAACTGGATTTTAAAAATCACGTTGCAACCAAAGGCAATTTGGTAGCTATTATTAATCCACTTTTTCATTATATTATACATGTATAAAAGTACATTTTTCATTATAATATTGTATATTATCCAATTTTCTTAAAACTGAAGGAAAAAATTTTAAATGATAAATTCAGACAGAGATTGCAACTTCATAATGCCATTATATTTTTAACCTGCAGAAAGCAAAAGTAAAGTATATAAACAAATGCAAAAAGTAACTGTCCTCCAAGACAAGGCATTCTCCACCACTCCAAAATGGAATAATTTCACAATATTTGTTTCTCATGCTCACAAATTTAAGAAGAATAAACTCTACATTCATATACAGTTAGGTTCCAGCTTTATTGTTTCTTAACTATGTGACCTTGAACTAGAGGCTTAAGCTCTCTGGGTCTCAAGTTTCCCTCTTTTGAAATGAGAATAATATTATGCCTCTAAAAATCCTACGTGTTTTAGTGATTTGATATGTAAAAGGGATTTAGACTAGCTTGCCTACAGCACATAGAAAGGGCAAAAGCTGTTACGAATAATGATGGTGACATAAAATGACAGCCAGTAAAAACCGTGAATCTTAGTTTAAAAAGTAAGGTTTTTAAACTTTTTGCTGCTTCAGAATGTAACAGTCTTAGCGATATGAAACTTAAATGAACTGAAATGATATAATGCAATTATACTATGACATCTAAAATTCTGAACTCGAGTTTGTGTCTGAGCTCCTACAAACATGATGGCTTTCTTTGAGCAACAGGAACTTGGGGTGAGCATCTCCTGTAAATCTGGACAGTGTTTACTGATGCAAGATAAATTCCGAGTATCTGTTGTTGTTGAGTCACTAAGTCGTGTCTGACTCTTCGCCCCTCCATGAACTGCAGCATGGCAGGTTTCTCTGTCCTTCACTCTCCTGGAGTTTACTCAAACTCACTTCCATTGAGTCCATGATGCCATCCAACTATCTCATCCTCTGTCATCCCCTTCTCCTATTCTCAATTTTTTCCAGCATCAGGGTCTTTTCAAATGAGTGAGCTCTTCACATCAGGTGGTCAAAGTATTGGAGCTTCAGGATCAGTCCTTCCAATGAATTTTCAGGGTTGATTTCCTTCAGGGTTGACTGGTTTGATCTCCTTGCTGTCCAAGGGACTCTTCAGAGTCTTTTTCAGCACCACAGTTAAAAAGCATCAATTCTTCGGCACTCAGCCTTCTTTATGATCCAACTCTCACATCCATACATGACTACTGAAAAAACCATAGCTTTGATTATATGGACCTTTGTCGGCAGTGATTTCTCTTTTTTACTATGCTGTCTAGGTTCATCATAACTTTCCTTCCAAGGAGCAAGTGTCTTTTAATTTCATGGCTGCAGCCACTATCCACAGTGATTTTGGAGACCAAGAAAATAAAACCTGCCACTGTTTCCACTTTTTCCCCATCTATTTGCCATGATCTTAGTTTTCTGAATGCTGAGTTTTAAACTAGTTTTTCACTCTCCTTTCACCTTCTTCAAGAGGCTCTTGAGTTCCTCTTCACTTTATGCCATTACAGTGGTATTATCTGCGTATCTGAGGTTGCTGATATTTTTCCCAGCAATCTTGATTCCAGCTTGTCATTCATCTAGTCCAGCCTTTCACATGATGTACTCTGCATTTAAATTAAATAACCAGGGTAACAAAATACAGCCTTAATGTACTCCTTTCCCAATTTGGAACCAGTCGGTTGTTCCACATCTGGTTCTAACTGTTGCTTCTTGACCTGCATACAGGTTTCTCAGGAGGCAGGTCAGGTGGTCTGGTATTCCTATATCTTTAAGAATTTTCCACAGTTTGCTGTGATCCACACAGTCAAAGGCTTTAGCGTAGTCATTGAAGCAGAAGTAGATGTTTTTCTGGAATTCCCTTGCGTTCTCTATGATCCAATGGATGTTGGCAATTTGATTTCTGGTTCCTCTGCCTTTTCTAAATCCAGCTTGAACATCTGGAAGTTCTTGGTGCATATACTGCTGAAGCCTAGCTTGAAGGATTTTGAGCATTACCTTGCTAGCATGTGAAATGAGCACAATTGTATGGTAGTTTGAACATTCTTTGGCATTGCCCTTCTTTGGGACTGGAATGAAAACTGACTTTTTTCCAGTCCTGTGACAATTGCTGAGTTTTCCAAATTTGTTGGCATATTGAGTGCAGCACTTTAACAGCATAATCTTTTAGGATTTGAAATAGCTCAACTGGAATTCCATCACCTCCACTAGCTTGATTCGTAGTAATGCTTCTAAGGCCCACTTGAGTTCACAGTCCAGGATGTCTGGCTCTAGGTGAGTGACCACACTATCCTGGCTATCTGGGTCATTAAGACCTTTTTTGTATAGTTCTTCTGTGTATTCTTGCCACTTCTTCTTAATCTCTGCTGCTTCTGTTAGATCCTTGCCATTTGTCCTTTATTGTGCCCATCATTGCATGAAATGTTCCATTTTCTTGAAGAGGGCTCTAGTCTTTCCCATTCTATTTTTCCTCTATTTCTTTGCACTGTTCATCTAAGAAGGCTTTCTTTTCTCTCCTTGCTGTTCTCTGGAATTCTGCATTCAGTTGGGTATATCTTTTCCTTTCTCCTTTGCCTTTCACTTGTCCTCTTCTCTGTTATTTGCAAGGCTTCCTCAGACAAGCACTTTGCCTTCTTTGATTTCTTTTTCTTTGAGATGGTTTAGGTCACCACCTCCTGTACAATGTTATGAGTATCTGATAGACCCTCAGCATCAACAATGGGAACAGGACTGTTCAGTCTTGTGTTTTGAAATCACATGAATTGCTATTATTCATGATGGCTATTATTTTACTGACAAATTAAATGAAAAATAGTGTTTAGTCTCTGTCTACAACTTTGTAGCCATGAGGATAAGGAACAAGGATCACTTATAGACTAAAGAGTGAGGGGCTGGATAATTCTGGAAACTACATAATTCTGAACCAATAACGTCTTAAAAATTAATTTCAACTTTGCAATAAGAATGGTTAAACAAGGAAGCATCTGTTCTTCCTCCATAAAACCAGACTTCAGCAGTGAATGGTTATTGTATTCCTTTAAAATGTAACAGCAAATATGATATATATATAGGTGTTAGAATTCAACTCAAGTTTTAGACCAAATCATAAATTTATTTTAGTCACTTGTTTAATTGAACCCCAAATGGCCTTTCAGATAGTATAATAATGGTTTTAAGCCGATGAGATTATTTTAAAATGGACATACGCTGGAATTATAGCCTCTTTCAAGAATGTAACACCATATGCAGTCAGTAATGAAATATCCATTTCAGTTAGATTAGATAGGGTCTATAGTAACACATGACCACTGGAAAAACCATAGTCTTGACTAGACGGACCTTTGTTGGCAAAGTAATGTCTCTGCTTTTTAATAGACCACCTAGGTTGGTCATAACTTTCCTTCCAAGGAGTAAGCTTCTTTTAATTTCATGGCTGCAATCAGTATCCACAGTGATTTTGGAGCCCAAAAATATAAAGTCTGACACTGTTTCCACTGTTTCCCCATCTATTTCCCATGAAGTGATGGGACCACTTTGTTTTCTGAATGATGAGTTGACTCACTGGAAAAGACTCTGATGCTGGGAAGGATTGGGGGCGGGAGGAGACAGGGACGACAGAGAATGAGATGGCTGGATGGCATCACCGACTCGATGGATATGAGTTTGAGTGAACTCCGGGAGTTGGTGATGGACAGGGAGGCCTGGCGTGCTGTGATTCATGGGGTCGCAAAGAGTCAGACACGACTGAGCGACTGAACTGAACTGATATTAACACAAATTTTAAGAAGAAAAAGAACGTAGGGAGGGGACATGTGTATACCTATGGCTGATTCATACTGATGTATGGCAAAAAGCATGATATTGTAAAGCAGTTATCCTTCAATTAGAAACAAATAAACCAATTTTAAAAATCAATAACAACCACAGGAGGTATCAACACCATATTCCAACTGAGGTCCTGCTGCTGCTGAAGATCTGAGGGTATGTAAAGCTCAAGAAGGAAAGTTCAAGAGATGACACGAAGGAAGAGGAGACTGGCAAGGAGAAACTAGAGGGCACACCACCAAATCAACTTGAGATGAAAGAAAGTACAGCATTAAGTGTCGAAGTATGAGTCTGAGTCCTTGGACTTGATAAGAAAGTGGCTTAAAATAAATGGGCCTGGAATTGGAGCTTCCAAAACTTACGGTTGATGGGACATAATCAGATCAACAGAGGAAGGAAAGATGCGACTTAAAAATGTGAGAACCTATTTGCAGGGCAGGAATAAAAACGTAGACACAGAAAATGGTCTTGTGGACACGGGAGGGTGGCAGGAGAGAGTGGGACGAACGGAGAGAGAAGCATTGACAGAGCTGCACACCATGCGTGAAAGAGAGAAGCTAGTGGGAAGATGCTGCATAGCACAGGAAGCTCAGCTCGCTGCTCAGTGATGACCCAGACAGGTGGGAGGCTCAGAAGAGAGGGGATTATGTATCCTTAAAGCTGATTCATGTTGTTGCAGATCAGAAACTAACACAATATGGTAAAGCGATTCTCCTCCAATTAAAAATGAATTTAAAATAAAAAAGATAGGAAAAATGTATACATATATAGCTGATTCACTCTGTTGTACAGCAAAAACTAATATAACATTGTAAAGCAATTATACTCCAATAAAAAAAGTAGAAAAACAAACAAAAAAAATGAAATAAGGGGGAAAATATAAAGAGGGCAAGGATTAAAAAAAAAACATAACACTAGCCTTCCTTTATGGCTATATGATGGAATTATGGCCTTTTTCAAGAACTATGGCAGAGTAAATACTCTACAGAGAATCTACTTTGGTATATACAGGTATATTATACAAATAAAACTTTTTGCTTACAAGTACTCTATTTAAATATATTCATAAATGCATAGTAAATCAAATTTTAATATACTAATTTCAGTCCAGAACTATTATAAATTAAATTCAGACATAATTAAAGGGGGGACTTCAAACTTTGGGCAGTGATTCTTCATTTTATTCCATGTAGCACACTTCTAATAAGTCTATAAAAGGGCTATTCAAGATGCCCAAGGAAGAATCTAACCAGAGCACACAGAACATTTTCCATAGTCTTCCTGTTGGAGAACCTACATAAAATTTCAAGAAGATGGGCCTGAGGGAAGAATGATGTGTCCAGCAGGCAAATTTATCCTAAACGGGTGCTTAAAGTGGTGCCTAAACTGGTGCCTAATTGATAACGTGCTCACTAATCACCTGGGTTTCTTATTAAAGTGCAGCCTCTGATTCAGTCAGCCTGGGGATGGCCCTGAGATTCTGCATCTCCAGCAAGCTTGCAGGGAATGATGCCCGCTTTAAGAAGTGAAGTCCTAAACCATAATCCATATCACAAGCAAACAGAGAATGACATTTTACTTCCCCAAACTTCATCTTCTTGTTTAGACATATATAATGTGGAGATTTTGACTGACTTGGAAACATTTTACATTTCTGAAAATTGAAGTTCTACTTAGAATATTTTCATTGCCCTCAAAAAGAAGTGGCATGAGAAACAAAGAGAAAGAAGATTTACTCTTTTCTTTAAATTTTTTTAAATTGAAATATCATCTGAAAATTGAAGTTCTATTTAGAATATTTTCATTGCCCTCAAAAAGAAGTGGCACGAGAAGCAAAGAGAAAGAAGAATTACTCTTTTCTTTAAGAGTAATTCTTTTACTCTTTCATGGAGAGCAGAGAAAAGCAAAAAGAAGGCTTGAGTAGGATAACCTTGAGCTAAAGAGCCACAGCAGGAGAATAAAGGGCATTACAAAAGGAAGATGAATCAGTCCAGCCTCAGAGGTATTGCCGTCAGGGGTGGGGTTGGCCCAACCTCTGTGGGTAAACTTGGTATGGGGTATGGGGTACAGGGGAGATTAAGTCTTAAGTACTTCGGGCTCAAAGTATTCACAGAGGCCTACAGTTGCCTAATCAAATTGCTCTTATGCCTTTGGATCAGCATTACATTACCCCACAGGGAATTTAAACACAACATAAACATGTATTTAAATGAACTTAGAAGAAAGCTTGTTGTCCCGTCTCCCGTTTTAATTAGATATGTCTTATATAAGAAACATATACATGCAGACTCTGTGGTTTTCCTGGCAAGGTTACAGCCCTAAGTAAATCCACTACAGCATTATTTTGTTTGCTTTTTTCCCTTAATTAAGTTTTTAAAGTTTCCTTAGCTCTCTGTGTGGCTGCTTCAGCTTAGGCAGCCGGGTTTGTGGTGAAGGGTTAGCAGAGCACAAACCAGCCTCCTCATATGGCCCTTCCTCCTGTACAGCTCAGTAGGAAAGCAAGAGAAAAAAGAGGGCAAACCCTCCCAACTGTGCAGTACGTGCCCTTCACGGAACCCCCCTTATTTCACCTAAGAAAAGCCCATTATTTTCCAACCATATTGACAGAGTGGGAGACACTCAAAACACTTAACATCAAGTACATGGACAGCCTTCTAAGGCTTATAGAAAACAAGGACAGTGTCCAATTTTCTAGTGCCAATGTACTAGAATATTTCACTGGCCCTGGTGCTATCTTCACCATAGATCTCTGGCCTGGAGGCTCCTCTGCAGGCCAATTTCAGAGGCTATAATCACGTCCCCGCAAATGGACAGGACTCTGACTTCTTTTGTTCAAGTCTCAGCCAGGAAGGCAAGGTCTGACAAATGGTCACACGCTGTACAGCTGTTGGGTTATTACCAGAAGGCAGAATGGCCTCAAAACATCGTGAGTTTTTGCCTTTTGTTGTGAGTTTTAACATTAGACTTGAACACTGCTAAAACAGAGAGCAAAAATGAACACATGTATAATATGAATTGTGTGTTAATATAGCAGACTCCAAATGTGTGATTAAGTGAATGGTGACTCACATAAAATATAGGTATATATTTACATATCATGTTTATGTTTTAAGGCTACAGCAGAGAAGAAGACTTAATAAATCTATATGCATGTGTGCATGCTAAATCACTCCAGTAGTGTCAGACTCTTTGCGACCCCGGACCGTAGCCCACTAGGCTCCTCTGTCCATGGGATTCTCCAGGCAAGGATACTGGAGTGGATTGCCATGCCCTTCTCCAGGAGATCTTCCCAACTAAGGGACTGAACCCATGTCTCTTACATCTCCTGCATTGGCAGGTGAGTTCTTTACCACTAGTGCCTCCTGGAAAGCCCATAAATCTATACAGTATTCTTTAATTTATGCTTCTGTTCTTCAGGTTATGCACTTGGTTTAAATAAATTAGAATTTATACACGAACAAAGATGTATATAGAAAAGAAGACTACAAGAAATATGAAAGTGTTAGTCACTCAGTCATGTCTAACTCTTTGCGATCCCATGGACTGTAGTCCACCAGGCTCTTCTGTCCATGGAATTCTCCAGGCAAGAATACTGGAGTGGGGAGCCAGTTCCTTTTCCAGGGGATCTTCCCAATCCAGGGATCAAACCCAGGTCTCCTGAATTGCAGGCAGATTCTTTACCATCTGAGTCACCAGGGAAGCCCATAGAAGAAATATACTTACATGATAAAGGTGATTACCTTTGAAAGGTAAAATTAAAGATTATTCTTTTCATTATGTGTTTCTTCTCCTCTCCCCTTAAATTTCTGAGCCATTTAAAACAAAAGCAAGCAAACATAAAAGACTATTCCACAAGCAGAATGATTAATGATTTCTCTTATTGATACTTGTTCCACAACTATTTTATATAGATTACTTAATTCAGTCATTCAATACAATTTATTAGGAATCTCCTATGTCCCAGGTGCTGTGCTTGGCATGAGAATGCACTATTATGCATACATGTTTTTATCAAACAAGTATTAGCCAAATGCTCTTCACTAACCTACTAAAAGGTGTTAGAAATGTAGGCTCCAAGTTACACCTGATCCTCTAATAAATTTCTCCTTATTCTCCACCATTCTTTATTTTTTAAGTTTTTAATTGGAGGATAATTCCTTTACAATCTTTATGTTGGTTTCTCCTGTACAACAATGCAAATCAGCCATATGCATGTGTGTATCTGTATATATATATCCCCTTGCTCTAAAGCCTCCCTCTCCACCTTTTCTTAATGTCACTGAGAGCAGATTCACTCTAAGGAAACTTTTTGTTATCACTTTGTTCTGATCTTTAGTGAAAGTAACATCACTTGATACTGCCAATGTAACTGCATTTAGCCATGAGAAAACACAAATGCACAGGCCTCGTGTCCGTTTTTCTGTGACTTTGTGCTAAGAACCAGTAATGGTACAGCAGTCCCTACACCCCTCTGAGGTAGGGGCATGCTTGAAGAGACATCCTGTGGACCCCCTGCTCTTCTCCCTTCTGAAGACACTCATATTTAGGAAGCCCCAACGAAGGCTCTGTGAGACCAGGCTCATCAAACAGGATAAACAGAAACTGATCAAACGCTCAAAGTCTGGAAAAGATGCTTAGCTAAATATAGATCTTCAAAATGGAACTTTTGTGTATGACCCAGGTTCCAGAAGAAATCACTGTGATTAACAACTTCCAGCTAACATTTAAATTCTAATGTAGCTAAGTGGTGTGCCTTCATTGTCTAGGTGTAGCGTGTTATTTAAAAACATCTGCTGCCAAGCCCACCCTGCTGCTTTCCACAACAGACGGCAGATGAAACAAATTTCTTGAACGGGCATTCGTGGTCCTTCATACACTGTTGACAGCTCTTGTTCCTCAGACTCTGTCTGCAAAACCTTTCACTCTGGTCAATCGGCATAACTAGTGAGTCCTACAATATGCCTCTCTCTTTCCCTTGTCTCTTAATCTCAAAAGATTTCTTTTCTCCATTCTATCCATTCTTCAGGGGACATTGATTTCTTAAAGAGAAACTCCCTAAGAGGACTTGAACCTCCAGACTGCCCCCATCCTTGGACTCCACTGTGCTTCTATCTGTAGAGCTCACGAGACCATGAGTGGGACTAAGCGGTAAGTGGCTGGGATTGGGTGAGACGGTCAGGTCAGTCCCCAGTCCACACTCTCAGAGCATCTTCTCCCTCCAGCTCCTTACCACTCAGTACTGCTGTTTTGGTTTTGCTTCTCTTTAGCCTGCATAAGACAGCCCATCTCATAGAGAGCTTAGATGGATCTTCAGTGGGAAGTAGGGTCCTTGTGTGTTACAGAGCATGTGACGAGTAACCAAAGAAATGTTAAATAATCATTTTATAAACTCGTGCCTTTTTAACTTTTCAAGACTGAGTCTACCCATCCAAGTAGACTTCATGTTCTTTGGAGACAAGCATCATCTCATACTCCTTTTATCCCTCAGGTTCCCAAGGCAACACTCTGCATATTTTTGGTGCTCAACAGATTAGTGCTTCTTGATGGTTTTATTCAATACTATCAATGACAAAGTTTTCCCATAGAAATACTCATGACAGTTTTCACAGAACTAGAGCAACTAATCCTAAAGTTTATATGGAACCATGAAAGATTAAGTTTATATGGAATGATGAAACAATAGAATGGGAAAGACTAGAGATCTTTTCAAGAAAATTAGAGATACCAAGGGAACATTTCATGCAAAGATGGGCTCAAAAAGGAGAGAAATGGTATAGACCTAACAGAAGCAGAAAATATTAAGAAGAGGTGGCAAGAATGCATAGAACTATAGAAAAAATATCTTAATGACCCAGATAACAATGATGGTGTGATCACTGACCTAGAGCCAGACATACTGGAATGTGAAGTCAAGCGGGCCTTAGGAAGCATCACTACAAACAAAGCTAGTGGAGGTGATGGAATTCCAGTTGAGCTATTTCAAATCCTGGAAGATGATGCTGTGAAAGCACTGCACTCAGCATGCCAGCAAATTTGGAAAACTCAGCAGTGGCCACAGGACTGGAAAAGGTCACTTTTCATTCCAATCCCAAAGAAAGGCAATGCCAAAGAATGCTCAAACAACTGCACACTTTCACTCATCTCACAGGCTAGCAAAGTAATGCTCAAAATTCTCCAAGCCAAGCTTCAACAGTACATGAACCGTGAACTTCCAGATGTTCAAGCAGATTTTAGAAAAGGCAGAGGAACCAGAGATCAAATTGCCAACATCTATTGAATCATAAAAAAAGAAAGTTCCAGAAAATATCTACTTCTGCTTTATTGACTATGCCAAAGCCTTTGACTGTGTGGATCACAATAAACTGTGGAAAATTCTGAAAGAGATGGGAATCCCAGACCACCTGACCTGCCTCTTGAGAAACCTATATGCAGTCAGGAAGCAACAGTTAGAACTGGACATGGAGCAACAGACTGGTTCCAAATAGGAAAAGGAGTACCTCAAGGCTGTATATTGTCACTCTGCTTAATTAACTTATATGAAGAGTACATCATGCGAAATGCCGGGCTGGATGAAGCACAAGCTGGAATCAAGACTTCCAGGAGAAATATCAATAACCTCAGATATGCAGATAACACCACCCTTATGGCAGAAAGTGAAGAAGAACTAAAGAGCCTCTTGATGAAAGTGAAAGAGGAGAGTGAAAAAGTTGGCTTAAAACTCAACATTCAGAAAACTAAGATTATGGCATTTGGTCCTATCACTTCATGGCAAATAGATGGGGAAACAATGAAAATTGTGACAGACTTTATTTTGGGGGACTCCAAAATCACTGCAGATGGTGACTGCAGCCATAAAATTAAAAGACGCTTGCTCCTTGAAAGAAAAGCTATCACCAACCTAGACAGCATATTAAAAAGCAGAGATATTACCTTGCCAACAAAAGTCCATCTGGTCAAAGTTATGGTTTTTCCAGTGGTCATGTATGGATGTGAGAGTTGGACCATAAAGAAAGCTGAGTGCTGAAGAATTGATGCTTTTGAACTGTGGTGTTGGAGAAGACTCTTGAGAGTCCTTTGGACTGCAAGGAGAGCCAACCAGTCCATCCTAAAGGAAATCAGTCCTGAATATTCATTGGAAGCACTGATGCTGGAATTGAAGTTCCAATACTTTGGCCACCCAATGCGAAGACTGACTCATTGGAAAAGACCCTGATGCTGGGAAAGATTGAGGGCAGGAGGATACGGGAACGACAGAGGATGAGCTGGTTGAATGGCCTCACCGACTTGATGGACATGAGTTTGAGCAGGCTGTGGGAGTTGGTGATGGACAGGGAAGACTGCAGTCCATGAGTTTGCAAAGAGTCAGATATGACTGAGTGACTGAACTGATGAAAGACTCAGAATTGCCAAAGCCATTCTGAGGAAAAAGAACAAAGCAGGAGGCATAACTCTCCCAAACTTCAGACAATACTACAAAGTTACAGCAGTCAAAACAGTGTGGTACTGGCACAAAAACAGACACATGGATCAATGGATCAGAATATAGAGATGGAAAATAAACACACACCTGTGAACAATCAATCTTTGACAAAGAAGGCAAGAATATTTAATGAAGAAAAGACAGTCTCTTTAGCAAGTGATGTTGGGAAAGCTGGAGTGCCACATGTGAATCAATGAGGACAGAACACTTCCTCACATCGTACAGAAAAGTAAATGCAAAATGGCTTAAAGATTTACACGTAAGACACGACTCCATAAAACACCAAGAAGAGACAAAAGGCAAAACATTCTGTGACATAAATCATACCAAGGTTTTCTTAGGTCAGTCTCCCAAAGCAATAGAAATAAAAACAAAAATAAACAAATGCAACATAATCAAACTTATAAACTTTTGCATAGCAAAGGAGACCATAAACAAAATGAAAAGACAACCTACAGAATGGGAGGAAATATTTGCAAACAATGTGATCAATAAGGGCTTAGTGTCCGAAATATACAAACAGCTCAAACAATTCAATAACCAGAAAAACAAACAAACAAACAAACAACCCAATCAAAAAGTGAGCAGAAGACCTAAACAGACATTTCTCCAAAGACACACAGATGGCCAATAGGAAAAGATGCTCATCACTGCTAATTATTAGAGAAATGCAAATCAAAACTCACCTCACACCTGTCAGAATGGCCATCATCAAAAAGTCTAATAAATGCTTAAGAGTGTGTGAAGAAAAGGGAGCCCTCTCACACTACTGGTGGGAATGTCAACTGGTGGAGCCACTATGGAAACCAGTATATAGGTTCCTTGAAAAACTAAAAATAGAGTTGCCATATGATCTAGCCATCCTAATCCGGATAAAACTATATTCTAAAAGATATATGCACCTTTATGCTCACACCAGCATTATTTACAATAGACAAGGCATAGAAACAATCTAAATGTCCATCAGCAGATGAATAGATAAAGAAGATGTGGTATATGTGTGTGTGTGTGTGTGTGTGTGTAATGGAATATTAAAATAATGAAATCATTCCAGTTGCAGCAACATGGATAGACCTAGAGATTTATCATACTACGCTGTCAGAAAGAGAAAGACAAATACCATGTATCACTTATATGCTGAACCTAAAATATGACACAAATGAACATATATATAAAACAAAACAGACTCATAGATATAGAAAATAAACTTCTCGTTGCCAAGATGGTTAGGGTCAGGGAGGGAAGGATTGGGAGTTGGGGATTAGCAGATGCAAAGAATTATACACAGAATGGATAAACAACAAGTTTCTACTGTACAGCACAGGGAACTATATTCAATATCCTATGATAAGCCATAATAAAAAAGAATATGTGTCTGTGTGTATAACTGAGTCACTTTGTTGTACAGCAGAAATTAAACACAACATTGTAAATCAATTATACTTCAATAAAGTTTAAAAAAAAGAAATACCACAAAGTAAAACAATATCCCTTGTAAATCTGGAGCTGACCAGTTATCTGGCTTCACTCCTTCTGGACCCTCAGCCAGCCAGACCCCTTTTACAGTCTCAATACACTCAAATTACATGGTTGCAGTGGGTCAGATGAGAATGAAGAGGGCACAGTATCTTCATTGTAAGCATACCTTCTACCAGCATTTCTACGTGGACTCTGTAACTCCATGATAACTTTGTGGCAGAGACTATTTATTGTCCCTAATTCTATCCTCACTTCTCCCTTTTAGAAATCTCACACTTTAACTGAACACTAGTTGCCAAGCTGACATCATACTGTCTAGTTCTCCTTACACTTAGGGAGAGGCACATGCCTAGATTCCAGGTAGGATACAATTTCAGATACAGTGCCTACCCAGATTGCTGGAACACTTGCACTGAAGCCCTGGGATGCCATGTGAAGAAGTTCTACTTTGTGGCTGCCATGCTGTAAAGAAGCCTAAACTAAACCTACACAGTGAGTTCACAGGGAAAGGCCTCCAGGACTATAGCAAGGGACAGATGACTGGCTAGCTTCCAGATATTCTAATCTTCTACTATTCCAGCTCCAACCACTGTCTAACTGTAATCAGATGAGAAATTCTGAGCCAGAAACTACCTAACTGAGCCCTTCTTGAATTGCTATCCCACAAAACCCACAAAATATTATAAAATATGTTGCTATTTTAAGCCACTAAGTTTTGGGGTAGTTTGTTACACAGCATCAGTTCAGTTCAGTCGCTCAGTCGTGTCCGACTCTTTGCGACCCCATGAATCACAGCACGCCAGGCCTCCTTGTCCATCACCAACTCCCGGAGTTTACTCAAACTCATGTCCATTAAGTCGGTGATGCCATCCAGCCAACTCATCCTCTATCGTCCCCTTCTCCTCCCGCCCCCAATCCCTCCCAGCATCAGGGTCTTTTTCAATGAGTCAACTCTTCGCATGAGGTGGCCAAAATATTGGAGTTTCAGCTTCAGCATCAGTCCTTCCAATGAACACCCAGGACTGATCTCCTTTAGGATGGACTGGTTGGATCTCCTTGCAGTCCAAGGGACTCTCAAGAGTCGTCTCCAGCACCACAGTTCAAAAGCATCAATTCTTCAACACTCAGCTTTCTTCACAGTCCAACTCTCACATCCATACATGACCACTGGAAAAGCCATAGCCTTGACTAGACGGACCTTGGTTGGCAAAGTAATGTCTCTGCTTTTTAATATGCTATCTAGGTTGGTCAAAACTTTCCTTCCAAGGAGTAAGCGTCTTTTAATTTCATGGCTGCAATCACCATCTGCAGTGATTTTGGAGCCCCCCAAAAAATAAAGTCTGACACTGTTTCCACTGTTTCTCCATCTATTTGCCATGAAGTGATGGGACCAGATGCCATGATCTTAGTTTTCTGAACATTGAGCTTTCAGCCAACTTTTTCACTCTCCCCTTTCACTTTCATCAAGAGGCTTTTGAGTTCCTCTTCACTTTCTGCCATAAGGATGGTATCATCTGCATATCTGAGGTTATTGATATTTCTCCTGGAAGTCTTGATTCCAGCTTGTGCTTCTTCCAGCCCAGCGTTCCTCATGATGTACTCTGTATATAAGTTAAATAAGCAGGGTGACAATACACAACCTTGACGTTCTCCTTTTCCTATTTGGAACCAGTCTGTTGTTCCATGTCCAGTTCTAACTGTTGCTTCCTGACCTGCATACAGGTTCCTCAAGAGGCAGGTCAGGTGGTCTGGTATTTCCATCTCTTTCAGAATTTTCCACAGTTTCTTGCGATCCACACAGTCAAAGGCTTTGCCATAGTCAATGAAGCAGAAATAGATGTTTTTCTGGAACTCTCTTGCTTTTTCCATGATCCAGCGGATGTTGGCAATTTGATCTCTGGTTCCTCTGCCTTTTCTAAAACCAGCTTGAACATCTGGAAGTTCACGGTTCACGTATTGCTGAAGCCTGGCTTGGAGAATTTTGAGCATTACTTTGCTAGCGTGTGAGATGAGTTACACAGCATAGATAACTAGAACAGTCATCAAAAGTACAGAGCTCACTACCTAATTCTACTGGGGCCATGAGGCATAAAGATTTTCTGGCCAGAAGCCTTATAGCCTTGCTGCCTGAGAATTCTCACATACAGACCACAGGGTTTGGAGGTAAGATGCTTAGTCTTTACCATTTTTTGTTTCAACTTGTCTAAAGAGGATGGATTTAAGCAATTCACCCGAGTTTTTTTGATTCCACATCTACAAAGAGCCTAAGGAGCTTTTAGGAAGGCTGTGAGGATCAACAGGACATAGGAGGAACAATAGTCTCAAGACAAGTGTTCAGTAAATGCCACTATGGCTTCATATTCTCGTGCCCACTTATCTCGCCAAACAACAGTTTGATGAGCAAACTTCCTGTGGTGCATCTCCACAGACTCAAATAGAGTCAATGGACCCCAGTTCAAGTCAATGTCAGTTACCTTCTGATTACAGATGGACAGCACAAGCCCTTCCCATCCTAAAGGCTGCTTCCCATCCTAAATCTCTATTCTGCAACTCCACAGTGGGGCTTCCCCGGTGGCTCAGTGGTGAAGAATCCTGCCAATTCAGGAGATATGGGTTCAATCCCTGGGTTGGGAAGACCCCTTGGAGAAAGAAATGGCAACCCACTCCAGTATTCTTGCCTGGAGAATCCCATGGAGAGAGGAGTCTGGCAGGCTACAATCCATGGAGTTGCAAAGAGTCAGAAACGACTGAAGCCACTAAACAACAACAACAAACCCCAGGGGTTTTCAGTGGGTAAAACAGTAGAATAAGTCTTCTCTCTAAAGGACCTCTTTTTCTCAGCTTTGCTCTCTGTGAGATATCAGGGAACACACATGGTCAGGATCATTTCTTCCAGCATCACATTTCTTTTTAAAATTCCTCTTTGGGCAGCCAGCAAGTCTCTCATAATCCCTCTGGAAATAGTTCTTTTTAACTGAGAATAATCACCCTGCCAAAGAGAAAGGGAAGGACACATTACAGTGTCCCAGGAAAGCCTTGTCTGAGGCCATCGTTTAATGTCAGTCCATCTATGGGGTCGCACAGAGTCGGACATGACTGAAGCGACTTAGCAGCAGCAGCAGCAGCATGGTATGGGGACAACTGAAGGAAAATAGTGCTTTGATATAGAAATCAGGGTCTGTGGCTTCCCAGCATGGGTGGCCAGCCAACCAGGTGGGCAACAACTGCAGGGTCAGTTCTCAATGTAGGCTACTTCTAATATGCAATGGTTAAAGGAAAATATTGAAAATTAATTATTTTCACTGTATATTTCAGTATTTATCCTGCCTGTACCCAGACAGAAGCAGAACCAGAAATAGCTGCTACCCTAACAGCTAAAACTGAGACTGCTTTCTGAAAGATATATGTCTATACTTCTACACATATGCAAAATGAATCATTCAATCATTGTAACTTTTTAGTAAAATTCTTGAACAAGCTGTTTATTAACAGTAAGGTCAGCCAAGCTCAATATTTTTGAAAAAAGAAAGATGGACACAGATCACTGATACTGTACTAATTAGGATTCTGGAAATTTAATTAAATACTTATGTTGAATCAGAGAAATTGATTTTGATTGCATGAATATAAACTGATAACATCCCATAGAAAGATATAAAGGTAGAAAAACAGGCTGTATTTCATAGGCTATGTTTTGAGTAACATTTTCCTCATTTTTTAAATCACTTTCCACAACCCCATTTTTTTGCCAGAGTAGGAACACAAAGAAATTTTGTTTCTGGCTTCAATTTTTAGAAATCTAATGTGAAGCAAAACTCGATGCTAAAGGCTACTTTGCCTCTCATTTTTAAAAGTATTAAAAATACTAATTGTTCCACATATGAAAAGATATATGTTTTTGAAAAGATTAATGGATTCAAAGCAATTTTTAAATCAGCCTTTTTCCTATGATGATAATTCTTAAGTGTTTCAGGCTTTTTAATGGAAGCTTTCAGAGCTGTAGCCTGAGTCACTTAATTTCTGTTAACAGATCTGTCCTGGCTTCTTATTGGCATTTATTCTTGTGCCACCCACGTAGAACTCCAAATGTGGCTCCAAGGACTGCTGAGCTGTGAACACTCTATTTGTGTAATTCTGCCAATGACCACCCTTAAACCTCAGAAGAATCAAAGGAAAGCAAAGATATGCTGAAATGTTAAAAAAAAATTTTTTTTGAGCACACCAGCAAGAATGTGAGTTCTCCTATACTGTACCCTGTCAAAAAGGGCTCCTAAGGGTCAGGACCACCAATGCACAGCTTTTAGCTGTGAGGGCACGATCTGTGGCAAAGTTGTATATGCATCTGTACCAGCCTGCCCAAGGCTCCACACAGAAACCATGACCAACCACAGCTGAGAGAGGAAACCCTCACTTGGTGCAAAGAATAGGTGAATTGTGAGCTCTGGGTCCAAATGCCTTCTTTTACCTTTCTCTTCCTTAAATAGGGTTTGTGTCTGTCTGTCTGTGTGTGTGTGTGTGTGTGCATGCATGCGTGTGTGCATGCATGTGCTTTGTACCTTGAAAGCAGAATAAAAAGACATCAGACAGTAAAGCTTTCCCACTCAGCAACTATGGATTGGGCAAAAGCTAAACAAAAAGAATATAGTAGTCATTTGAACCTTAAGCATCAACTTTCTTGCCAACATCACTAACACTAAAAGCTTTGTTTCATTTTGATTTCAATTTGTAATTTCAGTTTTATTCAGAGCTCTTGAATTAAAGTGAGGGTAACATCAGTTAATTATAAGTTAATTTTGACATAATCTGGAATAAATTAGATGATTGCTTGGTTCACATAAGTATATTGTAATCACAAATTGAGACTCTGGACTTTGAAGGGAGCTTTGAAATTATTTCCTATCTAAACCTATCATTTTAGAGATGAAAAAAATACGGGGGTCCATTGTGATTAAGTGACCTGCCCAAGGTCATACAGCTAATTAGAAGTTGAGTAAGAACTAGATTCCATGTCTCCAGCTTCCCCATCTGCTGTTTGTTTTTTTCCATTACATCTCAACTTTTGATTAGTCCTAGTAAGAGGTAGCAGTGACCTGGATTAAAACAAATAGCAAATCAGTTCAGTGTTCCTTTTCCTTGTTCCTGGGCTGCTTCAAATTTTGTTTTGGCTACACTGCATCTTTGCTGTGGCTCATGCTTTCTCTAGTTACAGCAAGGGGGGGGGTGCTTCTCTAGTTGTGGCATGCAAGGTTAGGTACCCCATGGATGTGGAATCTTAGCACCCCGACCAGGGATCGAACCCATGTCCTCTGCTTTGGAAGGTGGACTTAACCACTGGACCACCAGGGAAGTCCCTGGGGTTGCTTTGATTTGTTTGTTTGTTTAATTATTTTTATATCCTGCCCAGTATCTAACATAGTACAGGTTTTCAGCAAAAATATGTTCAGTTACATTCACAGGATAATTGGGGGATATAAACTGAAATATCTTCCAAGGAGCAGCAAATTAATGTTAACGTAAGCATTATAAATGGTGAAGGAAGGCTACCAGCCAGATGGAGAATGATGGAGGAAGCTGATCTGGAATTTACATTTTCCATCTCTATACCACAAAGAATATACTTCATGGAGGCCACAAAGATTTAACAGAAAAAATACAGACAGCAGTATTACTTATGTGAACAAGCCATTCCTTTTTCTCATTATCCTTCTCAATAATTGCTCATAAATCACATTCTAACACAAATAACACTCATAATCTGTTCTTCTTTCTCAGATATACCCTAAGTCATCTCCCCACTGTGTACAGTACAACTAGCTCTGAGTTTATGAAGATTCAAAGTAGGTGGCTAATTTAACTTGCAGCAGAAGAGGTACCATATGTTATAAAAAGCGTCTGAGCTGGAATTTTGAGACGTTTTCTCCTCTTGACCTGTCAATAATAAGCTGTGTGACTCTATAGCAGTAGTGCAAATCCACTGGGATCCCCCATCTTCCTTCCAACTTTAAAATCCTAACACTCAATATCCTTTCTTAAGGAATCATAAATATTTCTCTAAGACCAGGCTTGAGTTTGTTGTACTAAAGAAGGGAACTCCCTCCTTTGGAGAGAGAAAACGTCAAACACACCATCTTGCCACCACCATACATAGCAGACTCAGGTCACACTTTAGGCGACGAGGAGGTGATGATGACAGGCAAGGGGATTATAGAAGTATAAACCAGGGTCTCTCTCTGTCCTCAGAGGCGTTAACAAGCCAGCAGGGGAGACAGAACCTTCAGTATAAGAAAATAACAGGTAATATCCACACTGTCTTGAACACCTAAGGGTCTAATTGGTGTCTAGTTGGTTTCACTGGGGCTGTATTTTTTTTTTAATAAGTACTGAATTCGGTTATAGAATCTTGAATGCCACATGAGCACAGAGAGACAGAAACGTGACCCAGGCTGGGACCACATATCCTGAAACTGGAAGGCTGCGGCAAGATTGCCTCGCCCAGGTGCCTCCCACAAAAAGTCAGGGCTGTGAAACCAGCGCAGTCACACAGGCCCAGGTGCTGGAAGGGCCCCACAGTTGGGGTTTAACGCTCTGTGGTTGCCGTCTTGAAAGTCTTAATAATGTTATCTTTGGATGTGGATCTTGTGAGTGAAGTCCGGTGGGGCAACGGAGCATGCGCCAGGATCTTAGTGCCTCAGCTCCAGTGTGATCCTGCTTCCCTGCATCTCCCCAGAACAGGGGTCTGCTGTCCCCACCCACCACGCTCCCCACACTAGGCAGTCCCACCTCCCGCTTCGTGCCCCAGGACGACTGCCACCCTCGCCACTGGCAGGAGCCTGGGCTCAGCAAGGGAACTGAAGCGATGACGGTGGGCATTGCATCTGCTGGGCGGCGAGCACGCCAGAGGCGGTGTCTGGGCGTGGGCGAGCCTCTGCTACCCTAGTGCAGATCCGAGGCACATGCCGGCCCTGTGGTTTAAAGATCTCAGGCGGTCATCCTTCTTTCTGCTCTGGCCTCAACTTCCCTAGCGTGCTAAGTTTTTCCAGTCATGTTCGACTCTTTGCGACCCCATGGACTATATAGTCCATGGCATTCTCCAGGCCAGAATACTGGAGTGGGTAGCCGTTCTCTTCTCCCCGGGATCTTCCCAACCCAGGATTGAACCCAGGTCTCCCGCACTGCAGGTGGATTCTTTACCAGTTGAGCCACCAGCTGAGTCCAAGACCCCGCCCCCAACTGCAGCCGCTGGCCTGCCTCCTGGGCTGTCAGGAGCAGAAGGTGATAAGTGTTAGGCCTTGGGAGGCGGTGAGGGGCTGCACTCACCCCACAAATACCCCAGCTCCTGTTTGGGGGTCCTCTCTTCCTCCTTCCACTCTGCCTGAGCACCGCTGGTATTTGTCTCTTCTGGCCCCTAGGAATCAGGAAAGATTTCCCCTTCATTTTTATACTGTACTCTAATATTTGTATTTAAAATTGGCACTGCACAGTATAAAGGGAGGGCTTCCCCAGTGGCTCAGATGGTAACGAATCTGCCTGCAATGCAGGAGTCGCAGGTTCGATCCCTGGGTTGGGAAGATCTCCTGGAGAAGGGAATGGTAACCTGCTCCCGTATAGATGCCTGGAGAATTCCATGGACAGAGCAGCCTGGCGGCCTGCAGTCCTCAGGATCACAAAGAGTGGGACACGACTGAGTGAAGTTCACTCACTGAATATAAAGACAAGTGGGAATACTCATTTAATATCTAATTTAATATCTCTTTTTTCTCTACTTAGAATGACTTTAAAAAGCAAATTAAAAAAAAATAAAACACCATGGCAAGGTCAAGAGAGAGGATGGTAAAAAGGAAAATACTTTTTGTACACCTGTAAGAGCACTTTTCCACCTGCTTTCTAAACAAGGACTCCACATTTTTATCATGCAAAGTATGCAGTCTGAAAGAGTTTTTATTACGTAGGGTATTAGGCATGTATTACGTAGGTTTTTTATTATGTATTACAGGTTACACAATTAGAAAGAGCTGTTCTCCCACAGAGAGAGGAATGCTGTCCTAAAAAGTTTTGCTGACTTGCAGTGACATGGATATGCTTTCAAGAGGTTGAAGGATTTCCACCAACCGCTAATCTCCCGATCCTCTTTATTTTTATTTATTTATTACTGCCTCTGCCCATCTCCATGAAGACTCCTTAAGCTTCCAGAAAACTTTAGTTTCAAGATCTGATGCTTGGGAACAGTTGCTCCACTACTAGTAGTACACACTTTTGTCAACCATTTTAGACAACACTATCCCCTAAGTACAAACTGAATGGCAGAAGAGAGACCCTGGAAGAAGAAACAGCGTCTACTGCACAGGATGCTGAAAGTGGGCAAGCTGAGGCCAGAGGCCTTTGGCCCAAGACTCCACTAAGTACCACTGGCCGAGACAGCATACTAGAGTCTGGAACATGTGAGGAAAGATATTTAAAGTGTACAAGAGTTGTTGTTTAATATATATATATATTTTAAAGCAAAATATCATAGAGACAAATTATATTATTTGTTCAGTTGCTAAGTTGTGTCCAACTCTGCAATCCCATGGATAGCATGCCAGCCTCCTCTGTTCTCCACTATCTCCTGGAGTTGGCTTAAATTCATGTCCATTGAGTCAACGATGCTCTCTAACCATCTCATATTATATCATAATATCTCAAATCATATTATAGCAAATCAGTTATAACTATAATATAAATGACACTTAGGGAGTTTGAGATTATAATTTTTTTATTCTGCTTTCTTCACTTGACCTTAAAATGTCAAATGTATTCACTTTGATTTACTTAATATTTTCTTGGTTTTAGACAATAGTTGTTTGTGCTTTTGTGACCAAAATTCTTCAATATTTAGAATTGGTTCCCAGTTGTCTGTTCCCAGACAAAGAATATGATACTGACAAAGAATATTAATAAGTATTTTCAATTGTTTTCAAAAAAAATTACAACAGGCATAATGGAAAACAGTATATGATTCAGCAATTTCACTCTTAGGTATTTACCCAAAGAAAAAAACAACACTAATTCAAAATATATACGCATCCTATGTTTCTTGCAGTGTTATTTACAATGGTCAAAATGTGGAAGCAACCTAACTGTCCATCAACAGATGAATGGATAAAAAGATGTTATATATATACAATGGAATATTATACAATCATAAAAAAGAATGAAATTCTGCCATTTGTGACAACATGGATGGACCTGGAGAACATTATGTTCAGTGAAATAAGGTCTTAGAAAGAGATACTGCATGATTTCACTTATCTGTAAAATCTACATAACTAAATGGAAATAGAGTCACAGATACAGACAACAAACAGGTGGGTTAGAGGGGAAGAAGCTGGGAAGGGGAACAAAATAGATTAGGGAGATTAAAAGGTCCAGATTTACAGTTACAAAATAAATGAGTCCTGGGAATGAAAAACATTACTGAAATTTCTACCTTAAAAACTTATGTCTCTTTACAAAAATGAATAGACTCTCACGGCAGGCTTGGGCAATATGGCTTACTTTCTGCTAGCACAGCAGTGCCAGCTCCAAGAGCCTTTCTTTCCCAAACTGACTATCACTGGCCTGGACAGGGTGGCAGACACAGAGCCAGTCACCCTGGGTAAGGAATACAGTGGGACCTTCATCTGTGAGGCCTGGACCATGTGCCAATCATAACGCTAAGGGGTGGAGTCAACCCAGTTGAGCAGGGAGCAACCAACATCATAGCCCTGAGCCGGACTAAGGAAAATCACACAGTCCCTAACTTTAGACTTTCTGGCACATGGCATAAGTGTATTTCCATGCCTTCAACTGGGTAAATGCTCCTAGGCTAAAGGGAATCGAGGAACAAATAATCACAAAGTGGTCATTTATAACAGGCAGAATACACTTGCAGGTGATCAATTACCAAGTGCTTTACTGCCCAAAGACAAAAACTAATGCTGTCTTTTAGAACTAGTGAAAGTCATTCAGTCGTGTCTGACTCTTTGTGACCCCACAGACTATTTAGAACTAGGCAACTGCTAAAAGCAAGCACTGGACTAGATCTATTGTGCACAGTATTTTATGAAAACATCAAGTTGTATCCTTAATGCATGCCCAGACAAACTTCCTTTGACACACCAGTCATTATTATCTTTTCCTCTGAGTGAAATTTGTCTGGCATGAAATTGAACAATAAAAACATCTGTAAAAAACAATAATGGAAAACTATCTCTTTCTAGCTTATGGGGCTCAGATATATATACAAACCATGAGAAGCAGACTGACGTGAATTTGTTCAACAATGCAGGGAAATATATAATAAAAGAACCCTCTCAAAGTGTAAACAAAAGGACCATGTTACATAAGATGCGTGCGTGCTCAGTCGGGTCCCACTCTTTGAGACCCCATAGACTGTAGCCCGCCAGGCTCCTCTGTCTGTGTAATTCTCTAGGCAAGAAGACTGAAGTGGATTGCCATGCCCTCCTCCAGGGGATCTTCCCAACCCAGGGGCCGAACCCGGGGTCTCCTGCACTGGCAGGTGGATTCTTTACCACTGCACCACCTGGGAAACCCTTCATAAGATGACTTCTTATTTTGTCTGAATAAGCACACCTTTTTCTGTTTTGATCACAAAGAGACAAGGTATCATCAAGTATCAGTTCAGATTTACTTTTGTTGGCCCTGAAATGTAAGTTAGTATTATGTTCTTCAGCTTGATTTTTCACTGTCACTTTCATTGCTGGTGGGAAAAGTGGGAAAGGGGTGCACAAAGAAGCTAAGTAACTTGTCTCAAGTAACACAGACAATCACTAACAGAGCCAGAAACCAAAATCCTGTTTCCTCTAGTCTAATCCACTAAATCCTTCCAACAAGCATCACGACCTCAGCAACTGGATCTTTCTGGGTACGCATTCCAATGGCAAGAAATCAGGCAAGCTGTAAATGCCACCAGCAAGTGCTAAATATGAACTTGTGAGCACCCAGAGCTGAACCCAAATCCCTACTCTAAACACTCTGTAGTCAATCCATTTTTCACATATTTCCCTGAGTTCCCCTGGATATTATTACAGCTCTGGAAAGAGAGTTGGTTGGAAAACTTGGCATCAACTGTGCAAATAAAATGAAATGAATAAGTTTTTCTTTAAAGAGAGTTTATTTCTTAAAAACACCGGCTCAGAAGCTGTGGAAGCAGCCGTATTTAATTAAACAAATGCTAAGAAACCTCATGTTTTCAGTAGAGCAGACATGGTTTTTGCCATCTGTCTTTTTGCAGTTGTAGAGTCTCCACATAGTAAACGCGGTAAAAAGAAATCATGATTGGTTTCTTTTATAACAAACATTTTACATGAAGACTGTCATCAACTACTGTCAAATATGATCAAAATATGACAAAATAGATGTAAAAGCAGTAGAATTTTCAAGCAGGTTTTAGAAAAGGTCCTGATTTCTGTGATATGCTGTCCATTTCCTCATTCAAAATGTATACATAGTTGTTATCCATTCCAAAATAAAGAACATTTTTTTTTTTTAAAAAAGGGAGCTTTTAGACAGATAGATGAACATGTGTTCATCCTGACGATAGCAAGGTACCTGGAAGTGCCTTGAAAACCCATAGTTAAGAAAAATGAAGAAAATTGAGACACCCATGTGTTATCACACGATATAAAGCAAGCTGAGAATCAATAAGGTGACAGGACTCGTTTTTCATCTTAGATAAAGCACTAAATGTGTGCAGGTCTTCTTCTTTGCATTTGCAGAGTTGTATTAACAATAATAATGTTATTCATACTCAGAGGACTATTTTATGGTATGGGTTAAGAGGATTTTAAAAGTGAATACTGCATAATATTACTATAGTCATTTCAGATTCTCACTTCTAAAATTACCTACAATGTAGAATCCTATAAATCCCACAGTGCTCTCTTTTTAAAAAAATTTATTTATTTATTTTACTTGGAGGCTAATTACTTTACAATATTATGGTGGTTTTTGCCATATATTGACATGAATCAGCCCTGGGTGTACATGTGTCCCCCATCCTGAACCCCCCTCCCACCTCCCTCCCCATTCCATCCCTCAGGGTCATCCCAGTGCACCAGCCCCGAGCACCTTGTCTCATGCATTGAACCTGGACCGGTGATCTGTTTCACATATGGTAATATACATGTTTCAATGCTTTTCTCTCAAATCATCCTACCCTTGCCTTCTCCCACAGAGTCCAAAACTCTGTTCCTTACATCTGTGTCTCTTTTGCTGTTTCACATATAGAATTTAGAAAGATGGTAACAATGACCACATATATCTCTTGAATCCACATATTCATCTTCATTTCCATAATCATTACCCTAATTTAAAATGACTTGATCTCACATCAAGACTTCTTTGACACTCTCCAAACTCATATTTCTGTCTCCTTTCTTGCTAAGGGCTGACTCCAGGTCCTGAAAAAATATGGTTCTGTCTCCCAAATCCATGTAATTTAACTAAAACTGTGACTTATCTTGGAGAAGACGTTAGTGTGTGATGCTGGAAAACTGTTTACTTTTTTGTGGTTTTCGAGGTAAGCAAGTGACTGGCATGTATGTAAGAATAATGTTGAGACTTCTTGGTGGTTCCGTGGTTAAATCTGTCTTGCAATGCAGGGGACGCAGGTTCCATCCCTGGTCGGGGAACTAAGATCCCACATGCCTCAAAGTAACTAAGCCTACGCCCCACAGCCTCTGAGCCCACGTGCCACAACTAGAGACTGCATGCCCCACAACAAAAGATCCTGTGTGCCACAGCTAAGACCTGACGCAGCCAAATAAATAAAAATGTTTACAAAGAAAAATGTTTGATATAGAAGTATCTCTGTGTTTGGGTGTCTGCATTCTGGACCACATTAATCAGAATCTAGAAGGAAGCACTGATGGTTTAAAAAAAAAGCCATGACAATCACAGCTTCATGGGCATGAATCTTAATCAAAATTTCATGCTCAAGAATCACTGTGCACCGTACAACGGAAATGCTACTCACGTGGCACTCTACATTTTTGCAAGACAAAATGCTTTTGAAAAGCACACATCTGTTGTTTTTGCCCACTCAGCACCTACCAACTCTCTGGAAGACCAAGTCTCCTTCACTGGCTATGCCCTTGAGAGGACTGAAATCAAGCAACCCAGCACATGATCCAGACCAGACCGACCTGAAACTCTCCTCCTGGAATCTGAATCTCGAGCAAGTAACAAAGGTTAAAATAAATACAAGTGTATTCATCCTCATGGCAGTGACCTTAAGAACTGTCCACTGACTCCTATTACCTCTCCTCCTGGAGCTGTTCTAATCTCCATTCTTCTAGAGACCAAGCACTTTGAGTTCTGGCAACAATATCCTTCTACTAATTTCCTTTTTTGTTCAAATTCGTGAGTCGATTTTTGTTACTTGAAACCAAAGAACTCTACTTAAGACAGCTGTCACACCTTTTACATTTAAATACTAATTAATTTACCTAAATAATGCCTAAGTACTACTATCAGCATAATTTCACAAAAAAGAAAATTGTAATAATAGTATAATTAAAAAGAAGAAAATCTGTACCAAGTGTGGTTCTGGTCTCCCTTTTCTTTAGTGTCTTTTCTTTATAGATAGAAGATGGTGCTAAGAATATTCCAAGTTTGTTTTTTTTTTTTCTCAGTAAGCACACATACCCACACATACCCACACTCTTTGAGTAGCCCCTGAACTTGCTATGAGTCCAAAGTGAGGCAGCTCAAACACACATTTCACACTGATGTTAAGAGCATCTATGGGACTTCCCTGATGGTCCAGTTGTTAAGAATCCGCCTTCCAATGCAGGAGATGGGAGTTCGATCCCAGGCTAGGGAAATAAGATCTCACTTGCCATAGGGCAACTAAGTCCATGCACTAGAGAAGCCTGTGTGATGCAACGAAAGGCCAGCACTCCAAAAAAAACGAGAGACAGAGAGAGTATCTACCAATGAGGACTCTTGGCTACTCCCCAGTAGTTCTGGGGTACTAAGACTCCTTCTCACAACTCTCCCCATAACTAAGGGTCTGAATGCCTCCTGCCAGGTCACCAGAGGAATCTCAGATAGAGAGGGGTAGGGGAAACGGGGGTTCATAAAGCAGTGTTCAGGTCCAGCTCAGTTGCTACCCAATCAACCCTCCTTTCATGATTTTCTGAGAGACAAAACTCTTCTAGCTTCACTGCAGACTTACAAGTAAGTACTTTATTTTCCAAATTATTTTTTCGTTTTATTTTTTAAAATTAATTAATTTATTTTTTGCTGCTGCTGCTGAAGCTGTCACTTCAGTCGTGTCCGACTCTGTGTGACCCCATAGACGGAAGCCTACCAGGCTCTCCCATCCCTGGGATTCTCCAGGCAAGAACACTGGAGTGGGTTGCCATTTCCTTCTCCAATGTGTGAAAGTGAAAATATTATATTGATTGGTTTTGCCATACATTGACATGAATCTGACCCAGGTGTACATGAGTTCCCCCTCCCAAACCCCCCTCCCACCTCCCTCCTCCCCTTATCCTCCCTCTGGGTCATCCCCGCATGCCAGCCCCGAGCATCCTATAACATGCATTGACCCTGAACTAGTGATTCGTTTCACATATGACAACATACGTGTTTCAATGCCATTCTCCCAAATCATCCCACCCTCACCCTCTCCCACAGACTCCCAAAGACTGTTCTATACATCTGTGTCTCTTTTGCTGTCTCGTATACAGGGTTATCATTTGCATCTTTCTAAATTCCACATATATGCGTTAGTATACTGTATAGGTGTTTTTCTTTTTGGCTTACTTCACTCTGTATAATAGGCTCCAGTTTCATCTACCTCATTAGAACTGATTCAAATGCATTCTTTTTAATGGCTGAGTAATACTCCATTGTGTATATGTACCACAGCTTTCTTATCCATTCGTCTGCAGATGGACATCTAGGTTGCTTCCATGTCCTGGCTATTAGATCAGTGGAACAAAATAGAAAACCCAAAGATAAATCCATGCACCTATGGACACCTTATCTTTGACAAAGGAGGCAAGAATATAAAATGGAGAAAAGACAGTCTCTTTAACAAGTGGTGCTGGGAAAACTGGTCAGCCACTTGTAAAAGAATGAAACTAGAACACTTCCTAACCCCATACACAAAAATAAACTCAAAATGGATTAGAGAGCTAAATGTAAGACCAGAAACTATAAAACTCCTAGAGGAAAACATAGGCAAAACACTCTCCGACATAAATCACAGCAGGATCCTCCAAGACCCACCTCCCAGAATACTGGAAATAAAAGCAAAAATAAACAAATGGGACCTAATTAAAATCAAAAGCTTCTGCACAGCAAAGGAAGCTATAAGTAAGGTGAAAAGACAGCCTTCAGAATGGGAGAAAATAATAGCAAATGAAGCAACGGATAAAGGATTAATCTCCAAAATATACAAGCAGCTCCTGCAGCTCAATTCCAGAAAAATAAATGACCCAATCAAAAAATGGGCCAAAGAACTAAACAGACATTCCTCCAAAGAAGACATAAAGATGGCTAACAAACACATGAAAAAATGCTCAACATCCCTCATAATCAGAGAAATGCAAATCAAAACCACAATGAGATACCATTTCACACCAGTCAGAATGGCTGCTATCCAAAGGTCTACATGCAATAAATGCTGGAGAGGGTGTGGAGAAGAGGGAACCCTCTTACACTGTTGGTGGGAATGCAAACTAGTACAGCCACTATGGAGAACAGTGTGGAGATTCCTCAAAAAACTGGAAATAGAACTGCCATATGATCCAGCAATCGCACTCCTGGGCATACACACCGAGGAAACCAGAATTGAAAGAGACACATGTACTCCAATGTTCATTGCAGCACTGTTTACAAATTATTTTTAATATCCAAATTTAGTCATAAAATAGTAAGACTCTGAAAAGTAAGCAGCAAATGCAAACATCCAAAAGAATATTATTTAAAGTAGACACCTTAAGGTTCCATACATTTTGTGATCAGTGCAAAGAAATATTTTTGTAAATCTCCTGAGAACTAGCAAGTCTCATTATCTTTTTGAACACCAAAGATCCAGTGCTAACTATTTTTTCTGTCTGAAAATCAAGTTTATCCCCACAGAATAAAAATACAGTCATTCAAAGGAGTCAAGAATATTCAATGGAAAGAAGACAGTCTCTTCAACAAGTGGTATTGGGAAAGCTGGACAGTGACACGCAAATCAATGAGAACAGAACGCTTCCACACACCATACAGGAAAACAAATCCAAAAAGGTTTGAAGACTTACACATAAGACATGACTTCATAAAACTCCTAGAAGAGAACTCAGGCAAAACATTTTCTGATATAAATTGTACCAATGTTTTCTTAGGTCAGTCTCCCAAGGCAATAGAAATAAAGCAAAAATAAACAAATGAGACCAAATCAAACTTACACGCTTTTGCACAGGAAAGGAAACCATAAACAAAATGAAAAGACTGCCTACAAACTGTGACCTACAAGCACTTCATTTTAAAAATATAAAAATAATACAATTCAATATTTTAAAAAAGCTAACAAGCCAATTGAAAAATGTGCAGAGACCTAAATAGACATTTCCCCCAAAGAAAACATACAAGATGGCCAACAGATACATAAAAAGATGTTCATCACTGCTAATAATTAGAGAAAATGCAAATCAAAACTACAATGAGGTTATCACCTCACGCCTGTCATAATGGTCATCATTAAAATGAAAAATAATAAATGCTGCAAAGGGTGTGGAGAAAACGGAACCCTCCTACACTGCTGGTGGGAATGTAAATTGGTACATCCACTATGGAAAATACTATGGAGGTTACTCAAAAAACTAAAAAGAGAGTTGCCATATGATCCAGCGATTCCACTCCTGGGCATATATCTAGACAAAACTGTAACTCTGAAAGACACATGCACCCCTATGTTCATTCAGTTCAGTTCAGTTCAGTTCAGTTCAGTCACTCAGTCGTGTCCGACTCTCCGCAACCCCATGAACCACAGCACGCCAGGCCTCCCTGTCCATCACCAACTCCTGGAGTTCACTCAAACTCATGTCCATAGAGTCGGTGATGCCATCCAGCCATCTCATTTTCTGTCGTCCCCTTCTCCTCCCGCCCCCAATCCTTCTCAGCATCAGTCTTTTCCAGTGAGTCAACTCGTCGCATGAGGTGGCCAAAGTATTGGAATTTCAGCTTTAGCATCAGTCCTTCCAATGAACACCCAGGATTGATCTCCTTTAGAATGGACTGGTTGGATCTCCTTGCAGTCCAAGGGACTCTCAAGAGTCTTCTCCAGCACCACAGTTCAAAAGCATCAATTCTTCGGCGATCAGCTTTCTTCACAGTCCAACTCTCACATCCATACAGGGCCTATGTTCATAGCAGCATTATTTACAACAGCCATGACATGGACACAACCTAAATATCCATTGACAAGTGAACAGATAAAGAGGATGTGGTACATGCATACAATGGACTGCTGCTGCTGCTGCTAAGTCACTTCAGTCGTGTCCAACTCTGTGTGACCCCATAGACGGAAGCCCACCAGGCTCCCCCATCCCTGGGATTCTCCAGGCAACTACTCAGCCATAAAAAAGAATGAAATAATGCCATATGCAGCAACGTGGATGGACCCAGAGATTATCATACTAAGTGAGATAAGTCAGAAAGAGAAAGACAAATACCATATGATGTGACTTATATGTGGAATCTAAAGTGTGACACAAATGAACTTATTTACAAAACAGACTCACAAACAAACTATGGCTACCAAAGGGGAAAGAGGGTGGGGAGGGATAAATCAGGAGTTTGGAATTAGCAAATACAAACCACTATATAAAACAGGTAAACAACAAGGTCCTCCTGTATAGTACAGGGAACTATATTCAATATCCTGTAATAAGCCATAGTGGGAAAGGATATGAAATATATATACATGTATAACTGAATCACTTTGCTGTACACCAGAAACTGATACAACATTGAATATCAGTCACATTCAACAACAACAAATTTAAAAAAAAAAAAAATATGGTCATTTTCCAAAGAATACTCAAAGATTCAGAATGTGTATATAATATCCCATTTTGTAAAAATATTTACAAATATGTTCAAGACACATTTCTTCCCCCACTTTAATGTAGAAGTGATTTTTCAATACCCAAAACTTATTATTGAAATAATGGTTTATCATACAATCATTGACATTTGAGAAATGAAAAATATAGATAATACAAATATCCCTACGTCATAAAAAGAACAAACCAGTGGTTATCACTGGGGGGAGGGAAGTGAGAGGGGAAATACAGAGGTAGGGGATTGAGAGGTACAAACTATTATTGTATAAAATAAGTTACAAAAGTATATTGTACAACACAGGGAACATAGCCAACACTTTATAATAACTATAAATGGAGTATAACCTTTAAAGACAAATCACTATATTGTACACCTATAACATATAATATCACATACCAACTATACTTCAGTTTAACTTACATGCAGAGTACATCATGCAAAATGCCAGGCTGGATGAATCACAAGCTGGAATCAAGACTGCCAGGAGAAATATCAACCTCAGATATGCAGATGATACCATTCTAATGACAGATGGTGAAAAGGAACTAAAGAGCCTCTTGATGAGGATGAAAGAGGAGAGTGAAAAAGCTGGCTTGAAACTCAACATTCAAAAAACTAAGATTATAACATCTGGTCCCATCACTTCACGGCAAACAAAAGAGGAAAATATAGAAACAGTGACAGACTTTATTTTCTTGGTCTCCAAAATCACTGCAGACAGTAACTGCAGCCAAGAAGTTAAAAGACACTTGCTTCTTGGAAGGAAAGCTATGACCAACCTAGACAGTGTGTTAAAAAGCAGAGACATCACTTTGCCAACAAAGTGAAGAGTCAAAGCTATGGTTTTTCCAGTAGTCATGTACAGATGTGAGAGCTGGACCATAAAGAAGGCTGAGCACCAAAAAATTGATGCTTTTGAATTGTGATGCGGGAGAAGACTCTTGAGAGTCCCTTGGACTGCAAAGAGATCAAACTAGTTAATCCTAAAGGAAATCAACCCTGAATATTCAATGGAAGGACTGTTGCTGAAGCTGAAACTCCAATACTTTGGCCACCTGATGCAAAGAGCTGACTCACTGAAAAGACCCTGATGCTGCAAAAGAGTGAAGGCAAAAGGAGAAGAGTATGGCAGAGGATTAGATGGCTAGATAGCATCACTGACTCAATGCACATGAATTTGAGCACACTCCAGGAGATAGTGGAGGACAGAGAAGCCTGGGATGTTGCAGTCCACAGAGTGGCAAAGAGTCAGACACGACTTAGCAGCTGAACAACAACAACATACTTTAGTTAAAAAAATAATTTTAAGTTAATCCTGATTTGAAAACAAACAAACAAAAAATCCCCAAGTCCTTCATTCAAATTTAATATCCCTTTCTAGTAAGATCCAAATGAAGTGGCTCAAATTATTTTCCAATTTCTGTAGTAGCTATCCCAAAGCAGCCTGGGATTTCTCACAGCCCTTATCGTCGTTGGGTCCATATGTCTGCTCTGGCTAAGTTTTTGACCTACATTCATCATCTCATCCACCCTGCTTTTCTGCCCATCTTCAAGTGTTTCTGCACTGTTAGCCATCTTCATTTCCCAAACATCACTAACACAAAGCTTCACGAATAAACACATTCGAACTAGAACTTGAGGAAATGGAAAACTATTTCAAGTCAAATTGTAAATAACGTTAAACAGAATTTTCTAAATCTTAAATATTTTTACCCATCCCAGTCTTTTGGTCATCTGATGCAAACAGCTGACTCATCAGAAAAGATTCTGATGTTGGGAAAGATTGAAGGCTAAAAGAGGAAGGCGGCAGCAGAGGATGAGACAGTTAGATAGCATGAATTTGAGCAAACGCTGGGAGATAGTGGAGGACAGGGGAGCCTGGGGTGCTGCAGTCCATAGAGCTGCAAAGAGTCAGACACAACTTAGTGACAGAACAACAAAATTCCAGTCCTAAGGAATTTCGCAGGGTAGGCTTTTCCCCCTGGGCCCTACTTTCCATGGGCTTCCCAGGTGGCGCTAGTGGTAAAGAACCCACCTGCCAATGCAGGAGACATAAGAGACATAGGTCCGATCCCTGGATGGGGAAGATCCCCTGGAGACAGCAATCCACTCTAGTGTTCTTGCCTGGAGAATCCCATGGGCAAAGGAGCCTGGTGGGCTACAGTGTATAGGGTCGCACAGAGTCAGACACGACTGAAATAACTTGGGGGATCTATTTCTCCTTGCTGCATACATCTTTTTCCAATCTCCTCCTCTTTTAAGCTAAGAGGACATCTTAGATCTTCTCTCCCCAGTTGCTAGAGGAAAATCAGTATTTCTAACATATTCTATACAGAATAATCTCTTAACAGTCCCTCCAGGATAGGTACACAAATTATTATTTCATACCAAAAAACAAAGCCATTGATTTACTTCAAAACAACTAAGCCATTGATTTACTTCAAAACAACTAGGGCATAGTAGTGGGAGTAGGGTACATGGATGAAACAGACTGCACATATGTTTATTATCAATGAAACTAGATGATGAATTCATAATACTAATAACTCTATACTTATAGATGTAATACACTCATTAAAAGTTTCTAAAAAGCTAACACTTATGGGATAAATATGAGTTGTTGTTTGTTTCCCCTCAGGGTAGATAGTTCTCTTTTGGAAGTCTGTATGTGTATTTTTAAAAAATACCTGTTAAGGCAATTTTGTAAAATACATAAATTCAAAATCTACGTGAATTGTTAAGGCTCCCTTTCCTTTCTGAGGTTTTGCACTTGCTAGCCACTTTACCTGGAAGATGGGTCTCGTTGCCTTCCCCTAACATTTACCTGCTAAGCTTTATTTTTTTTTCTGATCTCACCTCCTTTGGAGGGCAGTTTTCCCTGGGTTAACTCAGGCTGTCCTGCTCTGAGCTCCCACAGCCCTCCTGACCGCCCCTTCCCAACACTCATCACACTCTGTGTGTCTTTATGTCCAGGGCATATGCTCTCCGAGGGCAGGGACAAAATGTGTTTCATCCACGGCTGTAGCCAGGGTGTTCAGCATGGTGCTCAGGATATGGGAGTTCCTCAGTGAGTGTTTGCTGAATAAACAATGGAGTGTTTGATTCAGTGAAACTGGGTAAAAACACCATCCCAGTTTCCGGTCGAACAGCAGATACGATCAATACACAGGTGCTGAGAGAAGGGAGAGAGGGAGGGACGGAGATTTAGCATCAGGGCGGTACAGAGAGGAAATGAAAGAGTGGAATGAATGGATACGCAGCACTGAAGCTAGATAACCCTTTCTCAGTAAAGCAGGAGGCCAAGAAAACAGTGAGAAAGCGGCAAGTAATAAACAAATCCCATGCCAGCAAATCTTTATTATTTTCAGACCCATATACTCTCTTTCCATCACATTGTTTTCATGCTTGACTTATCTGTACTTAAATGTCTAGCAATCCTACTGTCACTTATTATTATATTTAACCCAGGAACAGACGGCATTAACACTAAATTACATTAAGATAATTCTATTTTTATGTGTTCATTCCGTGAAAAGAATGAGCCAAGATGGTACAGGAATGGGTATCTTTTTCTTCTGTGATGTATGTCTCTCTGCATCTTTCTGCGAATCCATATCAGTTTTTATGACTTTGGGTGAAAATAACCCCCTCACTGGGCTGGTACGATGAACATTATTTCAATGTTAAAAGTAACATAAAAATTATCTGCTTGTTTCCTGCCGTAGAGTTACTGAGTTTTCAGGGTTTTCTCTGGTAATTTTCTGATATTCCCCCAACCATCATAGCAGGACTTGATGTCTTTATCCCTCACTCAGAAAAAGCATCAGGCCTAGCCTTGACATGAAGGTTTTCATAATATTTAATCTCTTTTTTTCTTCTTTTGCAGTAGTTTAAGTCCCATTACTCCCGGTCCTGTCCTTGTTGACTAATGAGGATAATTGATCCCTTTCCTCTTGAAAACATCCTTTTATGTGTTTTGGAGAGTTATTATGGCCCTTTGCAGCCCTCTCTTCTCTGGGTAGAAGCAGCCTGATTCTCTTCACCTTTCCTCACAGGGCTGATTTTCCAAACCTTTGATCATTGTTGTTCTTCCCCTCTGAACCCTCTCCAATTTTTCTGCCTCTTTTAAATGTGGTGCCCAGGAGAGAATTCAATCTTCCCATTGAATCTTAACCAATACGATATTAACCTCTCCAGTGCTTAGTGCATGTGTAACCGAACCTTAAATATTACTTACCCAAATTCTGGTAGGGAAGTTCTTTTTATTTAAAAAGTAAATTAAAAGTGAATAATAAAATAAATAAAAAATTCCTAATTTTAACTTGATAGTCAAGTGCTCCTTAGGTAGGCCACATGACAGTATAACAGAGTACTTGAAAAGCAACAAGATGTCAAACAACAGTGAACGGAACTTGAGATGGAGACATAGGATCACATTTTTAGAGTGGATGATCTTCCTAAAGGAAAATAGAGATTTTCAAGTACTGAGAAAGATTTCCACACAGAGCCATTCCGCTCTGTTGGTGGAGGGTCAGATGTTTGGAGAATAATTTATCTCATGTTTATGTTTCCTCGAGAATCTCCTGAGAATAAACTTTTACAACTCAAGTTGATCTAAGGCTTATTTTACTGATTTGTGTAACAGCTTAATATTATACTGCTGCTGCTGCTAAGTCGCTTCAGTCGTGTCCGACTCTGTGCGACCCCACAGACGGCAGCCCACCAGGCTCCCCCGTCCCTGGGATTCTCCAGGCAAGACATTATACTACAGGCTATCAATTAAAACTATAGTCTATCAGCTGGTTGAACAAAAGGAAATAGACTTTTGCGACAGAAACATGAGGAAAGTTTAAGAAATGGTTTAGAAGAGGGTATGTTTTCCTTGGTCTTCCCTGGTGGCTCAGGAGGTAAAGAATTCACCTGCAATGCAGGAGACTGCCTTCAGGTAGACCTGGGTTCAATCCCTGGACCAGGAAGATCCCCTGGAGAAGGAACTAGCAACTCACTCCAGTATTCTTGCTTGGGAAATCCCATGCACAAGGAGCCTGGTGGGCTATAGTCCACCGGGTGGCAAGAGTCAGACATGACTTAGCGACTTTGCCACCACCATGTTTTCCTTAGTTTATACCATTTAAAAGCTGACTGTACCAAATCATCTACTTAAGTTCTTTTATTTGTACCCATGCTTCAAATAAAGTAATACGGTACTCCTCTCCCCTCAAAGGAAAAAAAAAAAAAAACTAAGGAAAATCCAAAAAACACATTAGACATCAACCACTGCTTTTGCAGGGTTTAAACTCTAGCAAATAAGACAAGATAAAGAAACTACAAGGGCAGCTTAATGCTAAACAGTGTGATACTAAATATAAGTAAAACAGTAACTCAGAGAATGGAGAGATCAGTGTAGATGTAATAAAGATATGGCTTCACAGAAAAGATGGGCGTACACTAAGTCTTGAAAAGTAGGAAGCAGTAAAGAAAGGGAGCAAGAACACGGGTGGTAACGTAGAAATTAGTATGACAGGTCTAGATGTCAGTGAGCAAACAGATTTGACTGGAATAGAGAAATGAATTGGGGAGCTGCGAGAAATAGACAAAGTGCACCACTCTGGTGGTTAAAACAAATAGAGTGGACCACTCTGTTTAAAAGGCAGGCAGGCATGTATGAATTCAGTGTGATGGGCAGCTGCGGGACGGAGCAGCGTTTACGATGCAGGACGGTTTGTCTGTGGCAGCCTTCTGCGTGGATGGGACGAGGGGGAGGGACAGTGCGGAAGCCAGTGGAGCACCTGCGCATGTTCCATCCATCACCAAGTGCTTTGGGCTGTCAAACTTGTCCTTTTAAATTACTGAGCCCAATTATTCCTCTTTGCTGTGCAGTTTGGTGACTTTCACACAAATCAAACAGGTAGAGTAAAACATTTCCGTATTAATCCATCAACAGGTGTATTTTAAGCAACTTGGAGACCCAGGAAAACCATCTCAGTGTGGATAATTAATAGAGAGATCCAGCTTTAAACACTTAACTCGGATAACATTGTTTCCCGGGGTGGGGTGGAGAGAAGAGAGAGAGAGAGAGATGAGCATGACCACTAGATGTCACTGTTGTTAGCCTACCTCAAGGTTAAGAAGTCTGGAGGGTTTAAAATAGTTCTCAACACAAGAGAAAATTTTAAAGTCCTTAATACTTCCAGCCAAAATGTTCCACAACCCAGATATTCCCCACATCCAATTTCTGCCCAGGAGATAAATTCAAGCTACCTGTCTAAGGGCATACTATAATTTCTAAAATAAACTAGCTGCAACTGCTGCTTTCTTATTTTTAACACAGCTTTCTTCTCTAGCACTGGGGACTCCGCAGTGCCGTGTGCAGGGCTGGCCTGTCGCTTCTTAAGCAGTATACGCAGCCATATTGACTTAGTGCATTAGTTTTTTTCAAGTAAGTTTAAAAAAATTTTTAACCACTTAATGTGTGGCTGGGAGTGTTTCCTTTAGTTACATGTGTCACAGATCTAGTGCTACAAGCAGAATCTCTGAAGTCTGTGTCACCATTTCATAATGTGACTTTTAATACAGGTGACAATTTGGAAGCTCAAAGCCATACTCTTTCATGTTTTACACAGTCCTCATTACCAAGCCATTAAAGATATTTGGGATATTTTAGTTATGTTTAGGCTATAGCTTATGTTCTGAACATCACATCTTAGAACAAAGCTTTGTCTGCCTAATAAAACCTCTTAAGTAGTACCGTACATCTTTTTGTAAATAGATGCTATATAAAATACCTTATGAAATATTTAATGACCATCCCCTGTGGTAATTGAATTGTATTTAACCCAAATTCTTGAGTTCTTTTTTCCCTACTTCTCAAAGATATTATTTAAATTTAGGCAGTGGGAAGCCAGAAATACATGTAAGTGGAAGCAAGGATTCATAAGGCTGCCATCTGAAGCAGCCAGGTTCTTTTCCAGCCCCTGCTTTCTTGGGAGTAGCAGAAGCATGTAATGCCAGTTCCTGCTTCTATCTCTGACAGTCCTTTCATAAAGGAGCTAAAGATGGGATATCACAAAGTACCATTCAGCTGAGTTAAGGGATTAAAGATGCATAATTGTTCTTCAAATTCATGACGGTGTCTTTGGTTTTTTCAATTGGAAAGTTAAAAAAAATTTTTTTTGAAATGTCCAAACCTGATTCTTTTTTAGGAACTCTGGGAGGCATGCACAGCTAAGTCTCCATGCCTTGTAGGATGAATTACATTTTTTCCCCCTAGGCATCTGCATCTCTGGAGAACTACTTGGTCACTTCCTCAGCTGGACCCCTAAGAGCACAAAATCAGAGAGATTTATCTCACACCATGTCCCAGTTCATCTGGCACTGTGATTTCAGGACAGTAGACATTTCAGTTCCAGGGCAATGTAGAGAATTCAGAAGATTCTGAGAGCAAAGACCCTTCAGGTCCCAGACATGATGTACCGGTCCAGCAGCGTGCCAGAAGCCAGCTTTCTGAGGGCAGAGCAATAAACAAAAGATGTTCTTTCTATTCCAACCATCTAATCTAGCTCACTGCAAGGACTGAGTCAGGCTGAAAAAGTCCTTGAGCAGCATCATTGCAACGTAGAACTGAATGATCAGAAGAGTTTATCTCTCTAATCTGTACAAAGAAAGTGTGACAAAGTACATTAATCTTTATTTTAAATACCCTGTGGATATTTATTGATACACCTCTAAAACACTATTTGCACTGTGATGAGTTCTTATGTTGATTTGTATACACTGGTTTAATTTCAGAGAATGAACACATATTCCTTTTTGCAAGTAAAAATGAAGACACAAAAAGAAACAGGTATTTATATTGGCAAAGTAATATGAGATATTGAAACAATATGGATAACTTTTTAAAAAAACTTTTGATACTGGAAAAAAATAGAATTGTTCTGTTTGTCATGAAGTATATATAAATCCCACATATACAAATCAGAGATTTGTAAATCTAAAATTAAGCTCATAATCATTCAGTTATCTTCATTGATTCTTTTATAGCAACAAGCTAGAAAGCTCATGCAATCTGAAAAACACGATAGCATGGAATCTATACTTTATAAAGTAAAACGTTTAACCACAAAGCAAGTTTACATATTTTTCCATTTGAAATCATGTTAATTCATTGTAGACTACTTCTGAGCAACAAAAACAACAAAAAGAGACTGATATTCCTCTATTCTATCAGAAGCCATGCAAATTTTCCCTCATAGGATGCAATAATATTTGTAATGTAGATGGTTATTTCCATTTGAGGTCAAAATGTGGTAACAATAGAAAAATCAGACAGTTGGCGGAAATCCCAGGTTTAAGCGTAAAAAAACAGAACTTTTTGATCACTAGTAACTAGAAAAACAAAACTTTGTGTTTAGTTATGTTAAAAAGTGTTTGTAAATTAACCACTTGTTATTGGTAGTGAAGTTCTGGGATAATTTAATCTGAACTAAAATTTAGTATTTCAGATGGCACGCTCAGATTATCGGGAGGGAAAATTCAGTTAAAACTCTGGGCAAAAGGTCCCAAGAGATGTGTGTTCTGCGGGATGACTTGTCTGGAGTTCTCTTTGGAAATGCTCTCTGTCCGGATGCTCCCACACTCCAACGTGGGACCCGTGCCAGTTGCACACCACATCCGAGCAAAGAGAAGGGATGTGAAATCAAGAGTTTGGCTCAGCTTTTCCAAACCAAACCCCGCACAGTCAGTAAGCAGAGAGAAGGAGCCTGTAGCTGCACAAGGCACATCCCATAAACTGCTTCAAAGCCTTTAAACTGTATTTTAAATGTGTTCATTTCTACATTCACAACTCTTTATCCTTTCAGGTGTTACAGTTTGAGAGTGTACAGCTGGCTGTCACCCCAAAGACACCCAAAGGTGCTCAGGTGTGAGCAGGCTGGGAGTTGGCCAGGCTCTGGGACCTAAAGGAGGGGGCGGCCCCTTGCTCTAATTCCAGCAAGACCCTCCTTGTGCCTGCAGCCGCCTCTCACCCTGTCTGCCACGCTCCACCCCTTCCAAGGTGCCCCATGCACCTTCAGAGGCAACCCTGTATGTTTCCTTGTGTCAACGACAGCAGCTTATTCCGCCCCACCCCTTCCACAAGTGAATAATTCAACAACTATGAGATTCAAGAAATCAGTACATGTTAGAAAGTACATTCTCAGGCTCTATCCTCACTTGTGAATAGAGACAACTAGAATGAAGGCAAAAATCACGGAGGAAAAAAAAGAGCTGGGCTTGTTTAGGTAATAAGAAGCTGGACTAGAAGAACTTCTCCATGAAACTATGCGTGGAGGAGCCAAAATGCCTGAATAACGACCTAAGCATCTCCCCCACTGACTTCTTGCAGAACGTTAACAGTTCATCTCCTCCTTGGTCTAAGTCACATGTTCTTGGGCTTTCCTGGTGGCTCAGTGGTAAAGACTCCGCCTACCAATGCAGGAAATAGAGGAGACACGGTTTCAATCCCTGGGTTGGGAAGATTCCCCTGGAGAACATAGAAACCCACTCCAGTATTCTTACCTGGAGAATGCCATGGACAGAGGAGCCTGGTGGCCCACAGTTCATAGAGTCACAAAGAGTCTAACACGACTGAAGTGACTTGGCATATACACATACAGGTATTCCATAAAGAAATATACTGTTAATTTCAGGCATTAAAACTTCAAGGGAAAGGAGATTAGAATAAGATGCCCATAAATGTCCTTGCAGGTTGACAGAGCAATGACGAAAAATGTTGAGAAACCCTGGATTCAGGCATCTTTCTCAGAAAAGCTCCGTCAAGATTACGTGAGCAGGAACAGCACAGAGTCAAACGACCAACAATTGTTGAGCAACAATACACGCAGCCTACTTTATCAGTTATTGTAAGAAAACAAGAGAGACACAAAGTTTGACTCCTGTTTTTAAAAGTGTATATAGATGAGCTGGACAGTGAACACTCAGCACAGGATAAATAGATGCTGATGTGGATATCAACCCCTGGATATATAAAGAACTATTTAGATTATTTTAATAATGTGAAACAGTTTATTAAAATGGCTCAGTAATTACACAAACGTAAGGTCAAGTGTAGCTCAAAGGACAGAAAGATGACGGTTGTGATCTGGGAGGGTTTCATGCATAAAATGGGATGTGAATTGGACCCTGAGAGGTGACGGGGGTTGACGCAGTGGACAGGAGATGGGAAAGTTCCCAAACAAGAAAGAGGCTCTGGGCTGAGGACTTGCATCAGAACACAGAGTAAGACTCTCCATCCCAGAAGGAAAACAAAGTCTCCAGGGATCTAGGACAGAGTTTAGAGACCTGCGCCAAGTCCTGGCCAGTTTGAAGGTCTCACTGGGACAGTTTTCAATTTTTTTTCCATTAAAAAAATTTTTTATGATCACTCTTAGTGCATGTGACGTGGTACCTCACTGTGTGTTTCTTTTAATATTACATTTTTTCCTTTAGTAAAATAAACATAACACAATTTATCACTTTAACTATTTCAAAATGTACAGTTCATTGGCATTAAATCTATTCATATTGTTGTGCAACCACCATGAATATTCATGTCCAGAACTTTTTCATCATCCCATACTAAAACTCTGTACTCATGAAACAAGAATTCCCCAGGAGGAGTTCCCTGGTGGTCCAGTGGTAAAGAATCCAATGAAGGGGATGCAGGCTGAATCCCTGGTTGGGGAACCAAGACCCCACATATCGTGGGGCAACTAGGCCTATGCGTCACAAGTAGAGAAGCCTGCATGCCACAGTGAGGACTCAGCATAGTGAAAAAGAAAGAAAAGGAAAGAAAAACCTTCCCACCCCCCTCTCCTCCCAATCCCTGCCAATCACTGTTATACCTTCTGTCTCTATTTGTTTTCCTAGGTACTTAAGTGCCCTTTTGTGTCTAGCTTATTTCATTCTGAATGATGTCTTCAAGTTTCATCTATGTTGCAACATGTGTCAGATTTTCATACTTTTTAAAGGCTGAATAATGCTCCACTGTACCCAGCTTTTTCTTCTTGACCCAACTTTCTTGATAATTTAGCTGTGAGACTGTGAGTACAGGCATCCTTTCAAAGGCCTTAGAGTACTATAGCCATGGGACGCCATATTATTCCAGGTTGAGCTGTATATATCTGTTTAATATCCTCCCCATCCCAAATATTATCCCTGTTACAGAAATAAAAGAGAAGGGGTCCTCAACGCTGACTGCAAAGTTTTCCACCTTTGTGATCTGAAGAATTGTGGATTCATCAAAGAAAGAGGAAAATCAGAACCATGATGATGAAGTCTATCTGCCTGTGTGTGTTCAGCCGCTTAGTCGTGTCCGACTCTGCAACCCCATGAGCTGTAGCCCCACCAGGCTCCTCTGCCCATGGGATTTCCTAGGCAAAAATACTGGAGTGGGTTGTTATTCCCTTCTCCAGGGGATCTTCCTGACCTAGGCATCAAACCCAGGTCTCCCGCATTACAGGCAGATTCTTTACCCTCTGAGCCACCAGGGATGCCTCCAATCTGCCTGAGTTGGAGGTAATTATCGAATCAATGGAAATGTCCATTGAAGATCCATAACTGGAATTCAAAAGAGAGGTTGGAAACAGAGAAGTAGAACCCAGGCTCATGGGCACTAAGAGGCTCCTCTGCTGAAAATCTCAGCACTGAAGGAGCTATCTCAGGACAGGACACTGACAGACTCCATGGGTGGGGAAGTCAAAGAGAGGGGTGATTTTAAAAGTCTGAAGAGTAAGGGAAGACCCAGTTGAGGGCAGAACCACGCCTTTATAACTTCTCAGTAGATTGAGGCTGGCTTGAGTACTGTGATATAAAGGATTCTGAGGCCAATTCCCGGCTGAGTAAATTCTGTTTTAATCTCGCTGTTCAAGTGGGATGATGGTGAGGGTGTGTGGAGGCAGAGTGCAGTTATGTGAACCACTCGTTTACTATCTCTGCAATGTGGGTTAAGGGGGCTTATGACGTAGAAAGATCTACCACTGACGTTGCACGCTATTTCCCGGAGGAGGAAACATTTGAACTGAGCCTTGAAATAAGTAACTCAAGGTAGAGAAGGAAGAGGGCAGACCTGAGTTTTATGCTCTCCATATGTCTCATATATTTTATATGTAGGAGAGGTAAGCAAGGACTGGAGTTAAACCATTAACTAGCTCTCTCAGACTCCATCTACTGAACTTATCTGCAGGAGCAATAGAGATGCGGAGACATAGAGAACAGACTTGTAGACACAGCAGGGGAAGGAGAGGGTGGGACAAATTAAGAGAGCAGCTTGGAAACAAAACATTACCATAAGTGAAACAGCCAGCCAGTGGGAATTTGCTGTACAACTCAGGGAGTTCAACCCCGGTGCTCTGTGACAGCCCAGAGGGGTGAGATGGGGTGGGAGGTGGGAGGAAGGTTCAAGAGGGAGGGGACACACAGCTGATTCATGCTGATGAATGGCAGAAACCAACACAACATTGTAAAGCAATTATCCTCCAAGTAAAAGAAAAACAAAACTCTACCCACCGTTTCTCTAGTTTCCCTCGTGTACAGGAAGACTCCTTTGCAGCGAGGATTCAGGTTGCAAAGACATGCATTTTTCCCATGCAGAAAGCAGACATGAAGGAAAGGCCATTTTCATAACCTTTGGCTCTTTACGCTAGCTACACGGAATGAAAAATAGTCTTGGGGTTTTTTTCCTCCAGCTTCCTTGGTTAAGAGGCAAGTGCAACGGCAGTGATGGCAGCAGCTTTTGATCTCTCTGGACTGTCGTAGAGTTTCTTGAATTAAATCTGTTAGCAGCCTCTATTATGCTCCAGGATGTGTTTCTGGAGGCCCGGCCTAGACTCTTCCTCTAGACCTTCTGACGCTTTTGTAAGTACCCAACTGCCTGAAATCCCTCACTGCCTAGAACATCTCGAGTGACTTCTGCTTTCTACACTGAACGCCAGCTGGGATAAGGAGAGTCAAAGATAGTGGGAAAGTATACGCTATGACTGGGAAACAAGGAGAGCAGCAGCTTGACTGAAGACATGGGATTGTCTGGGGAAGCTCAAGATGGAAATATACTGGACGGATGGGGTCAGAACCAGACTGTGGAAGCTTTTCGTGCCACAGTGTTCAGTTAAGGCTTGATCTCAGTTCAGGCTTGATCTCACAGGGAACAGCTATCATTGGTGAGACAGAACAGGTGAGGCTGATGGACGGGAACATGGAGAGATTGAAATCAGAGGCTACTATAATAGCGGGGCTTGAGACAAGGAGGACTTGGGGTAACGTAGGAGTCAAAAGGAAAGAGTAAATTCAGTGGTATAAGGAAAGACTTGAAGTTGTGCATAAAATAAAAAATGTATTTTTCTGACCTCAAAAGCTCATTTGATTAAAAATACTAGTTTGTCACAAAATAGATATGACTATTAGTAAGCCATACGGACATACATATAGTCCCAGGAGTTATGATTTTATTTAATTAAAGTGAAAATTTGTATTCTTCTCATTTAGTTTCTTCCTTTTACAGGAGGGTGGGGGAAGATTTAGTAAGATACTAGTCAAAGTTAGACAACCTGGTTCATTGGAAAAGACCCTGATATTGGGAAAGACTGAGGTCAAGAGGAGAAGGGGATGACAGAGGATGAGATGGTTGGATAGCATCACAGACTCAATGGACATGGAGTCTGAGCAAACTCTGGGAGATGGTGAAGGACAGGGAAGCCTGGCGCGCTGCAGTCCATGGGGTCACAAAGAGTCGAACATGACTGAGCGATTGAACAACAACATTTGGTTTCTTCCTTTTACAGGAGGGTGGGGGAAGATTTGGTAAAATAATACTAGTCAAAGTTAGACAAACTGGTTCTGATCCATCTACACAAGTTCATCCACTGACGCTGCTCCCTTTCACTGCTGAATCACTGCAGAGGGTGGCCAAGTAAAATAACAAACCCTGAGATCCTGGAATACTGCCTATCCTGGCAATGTGAACCCAGCAGAAGACGGGCCAAGTGAAGAAATGTCCCCTGAGAAGTCCCGCTCCCCAGCCACTAAAGTTTCTGCCCCAGTTCCCAGGCCAGTCAAGCTCTCTCAAGATATACTACTCGTTCCTCTTTATTGAGTTATCTACTATGTCCAGATTCTGAGTCAAGAGATTTGCATTTGTCATCTCATTTTACCATCATGATAATCTTTACAATAAATACTTTTGTAATTATTCAAATTCCAAAACTGGGGCTCAGAAAGCTTGTAAAACATTTGATCAATTCATACGATCAATTTCTTTTATCACCTTAAAATTGGAAATCATGGTGAATTATGAGATTAAATAAAAGGCAATCAGCCCATCCTCTCCCACCCAGACAAAGTACTGAGTCTCCCAAACTGGTTAAGGCATTATTATGCTTGTGAGATATTTTAGAAAAAATACAATGGAAATATTGAGGCTTTTCAATTATCAAATTTTCTATAGCTCTAAAATGGTTTCGATGTCATCCTTTGATCACACGATTTCCTGGTTAGTGGTTAAAAACTAAGGCCTGAGTTTCCCTGGTAGTCCAGTGGTTAAGAATTGGCTGCTAATGCAGGGGACACAGGGTTTGATCCCTGGTAGGAAAGATCCCACGTGCCACAGGGAAACTAAATCTATGCACCACAACTACTGAGCATAAATGCTGCAACGACGGAAGCCCATGTGCCTAGAGCCCATGCTCTGCACCAACAGAAGCCACTGCAGTGAGAAGCCTGCTCACCACGGCTGGAGAAAGTCTGTGCATAGCAATGAAGACTCAGAACAGCCAGGAAGAAATAAATAAAAAATTTTCTAAAAAATTAGGCCTGAAAAAAGAAGAACAAAGCAGGAGGCAGTCCTCCCAGACTTCAGGCCAATCTACTGCAGCTACAAAGCTACAGTAATCAAAATGGCATGGTAATCAAAATAGCACAAAAACAGATACATGGATCAGTGGAACAGAACAGAAGGCCCAAAAATAAACCCACACACCTGGAGTCAGTTACTCTATGACAAAGGAGGCGAGAAGACAGAATGGACAAAAGACAGTCTCTTCAGCGAGTGATATTGGGGAAGCTGGACAGCTGCATGTAAATCAATGAAGCCAGAACACACCCTCACACCATTCACAAAAACAGACTCAAAATGGCTTAAAGACTAAAAGATAAGACACAGCACCACAGAACTCCTAAAAGAGAACATAGGCAAAACATCCTCTGACATAAATCATACCAACGTTTTCTTGGGTTGGTCTCTCAAGGCTAAAAAAGCAAAAATAAACAAACAGGACCTAATTAAACTCACAGGCTCTGGTACAGCAAAGGAAACCATAAACAAATGGAACACAGTCTACAGATTGGGAGAAAATGTTTGCAAATGATGCAACAACAAGTGCTTAATCTCCAAAATATTAAAACAGCTCATACAATTCAGTGTCAAGAAAACCAAACAACCCAGTCAAAAAATGTGCAGAGACTTAAATAGACATTTCTCCAAAGATGACATACAGATGGTCAACAGGCACGTGAAAAAAGATGCTCATCATTGCTAATTATTAGAGAAATGCAAATCAAAACTACAATGAGGTATCACCTCACACCTGTGAGATGATCATCATTAAAAAGTCTACAAATAACAAATGCTGGAGAGGGTATGGAGAAAAGGGAACCCTCCTACACTTTTGGTGGGAATGTCAGTTGGTGCAGCCACCATTGGAAAACATTATGGAGGTTCCTCAAAAAACTAAAAACAGAGTTGCCAAATGATCCATCAATCCCACTCCTGAGCATATATCCAGATAAAACTCTTAATTCTAAAAGATATATGTTCCAATGTTCATTGCAGCACTATTCACAATAGCCAAGACATGGAAGCAACCTAAATGTCCCCTGACAGATGAATGGATAAAGAGGATATGATACACACACACACACACACACAATGGAATACCACTCAGCCATAAAAAAGAAGGGAGTAATGCCATTTGCAGCAACATGAATGGACCTAGAGATTATCGCACCGAGTCAGTCAGAAAGAGAGAGACAAATGCCATATAATATTACATATACGTGGAATCTAAACTATGACACAAAAATGTCTGTGAAACAGAAACAGACCTGTGGTTGACAAGGGACAGGGAAGATGAGGGCGAGATCAATGGAGAGTTTGGGGTTAGCAGACCCAAACTATTATACAGAAAATGGATTTAAAAAGAAAAGGTTTTACTGTAAAACACAGGGTCCTATAATAAAATACCCTGTAGTAAACCATATTGGAAAAGAACGTTACATATGCATATAATATGCTATATATAAAATAAGAATTTATACATAATAAGAATGTATATATACACGTATAACTGAATCATTTCACGGTACAGCAGAAATTAACACATTGTAAATCAACTATACTTCAATTAAAATATTAAGGGAGTTTTCTCAGATTAAATCAATCCTATTTTCTCAATATGGATGCTTTCAGTAATTCCAGATTACATATCAATCAACATTCACAAAACCTGTTATTAACTGCCATGATAATCACGTACATGGAAAAGAGGTAAAGCAGAATTTCTAGGGGAAATGCAATTTTCTCACATGTCCGGCCTTTAAAGGCAATGACCGGTTACTATAAATCTTTATGTCCAGCTTTTTTAAGTTTAAAAAAGTCGAAGAAGTTAAGGAATGTTCAGCCAGTGCCTGGTCCTATAATAGTGGCTCCTTTCATTAGCTTACTTGGTATAAAAAGAATAATAAGTTACACCAGATCCCAGGAGGATTGGGCAGACTAACTAATAGCCATAATATGCTTTCAAATGCAGAATGCTATATCTGTATGTGCTAACTTTTTTCGCCAGTAATCACGCTAATATCCTATTCACTGCACTGGTAATTGCATAGCACCATCCCTGCAATGTAATGACGTGTGCCACATGCAAAAGTCAGGTGAGATGATCTAATGATGTTAAGATGAAATGCTGTCAGTGTAAGTCTGCAAAGATAGGATAACACTGTCAAAAATGAAAGGAAATTATGGCGCTGTAAGTTCTACTACCATTAAGAGATTCTGGAAGGAAAGGGTTCCACAATCTGGGGCAATGTCTGTTATGACAGATGTGCTCAAGCAACTTAAAAGACAAACTGGCATTCCTCATCTAATTTCCTCTATCCAGAGAGTTTTTATTAAAATTCTCTGTTAATTTCCTACATGAATGCCTTCAAGCTGAGAATAGAAATATGATTCTCAAAAGCAATTTGTGTTTGAAACATTCATTGTTCTTTGGGGCTATGGTCCAACATAATTGCACCAGATAGTCATTTCTTTTGCAAGGGCAATGAGTACATTTTTAAAGTTTTGTGAAAGGTAATAGTCCTCCAAGTTTCACTCTTTGAAGAAACCTTGGCAGTAAGGGAGATATCTTTGTTGCATATGGCACGCCTCACAGAAGAAAAGAAATACAGCCCTTGAATGCATGGTCAGTTTAGGCATAAGCATTTATCCTCTCTATATACCAGATTTTGAAAAGCTTTAGGACGGTCCAAGCTTAACAGAAAACAAAACCTCTCAGTATACTCCTGTGCATTTGGGAGTCTCGGGTTTCAGGTCTTTGCAGTTTTCTATTATGCAGGAGACTCAGATTAAGTGATTTTTAAAATATAGAGGCGTGATTTCTGCCAAGACTATTACAAAGATAATAATCAAAATGACAAAAGGAATAGAGAGTCAACACTTTGGAAAAATCAGACAAAAGATGGAATTTTGTTGCACTCAGGGATTCTCCCAGGCTATGTGGTATCTTTGTGTGTCTAGAGACAGATGCCCCTTTCCTGGGGCAGATACAGCCCCTCGCTTAGATACATGACTGGGCAAATAGAGTACAGGTTGGACTCGGTTCCCATTCTCCTCTCATCATGGCGCCCTCGGGCACTGCACAACCTTCACAACCTCTAGTGACGTTCCCGACCCTCCCCAGCCTCTCGGGTACAGGCCCAGTAGCTCAACCCCAAGGCATCTAGAAAACCTCTGCTCTCCCTACCGTGAAAATTCCCACAATGTCAGGCTACTGGATAGGATTTCCCAAGCTGGCCCCCTAAAATACTTTGTGGAGTCTCAGAAATGTATTCTAAAATTAAGGTTTGGCCAGGAACATTCCAGCTTTTCTCCTAGGGTAATCATTATCATCTTTTAATTTTCAAAAATGTCTGTGTTTGTACCCTGAAACTAACATGCTGCTGCTGCTGCTGCTAAGTCACTTCAGTTGTGTCCGACTCTGTGTGACCCCATAGACGGAAGCCCACCAGGCTACCCCGTCCCTGGGATTCTCCAGGCAAGAACACTGGAGTGGGTTGCCATTTCCTTCTCCAATGTGTGAAAGTGAAAAGTGAAAGTGAAGTCGCTCAGTCGTGTCCAACCCTTAGCGACCCCACGGACTGCAGCCTACCAGGCTCCTCCATCCATGGGATTTTCTAGGCAAGAGTACTGGAGTGGCTTGCCATTGCCTTCTCCGGAAACTAACATAACATTGCTTAAAAAAAAAGTGTCCCAGTGTGAATGATACCATACAAGGTCACCCTACACATAACTTTGGCGCAGTGGTAAAGAATTCACCTGCCTATGCAGGAGACACAGGAGACCCAGGTTGGGTCCCTGGGTCAGGAAGATCCCCTGAAGGAGAAAATGGCAATCCACTCCAGTATCCTTGCCTAGAGAATCCCATGAACAGAGGAGCCTGGCGGGCTACAGTCCATGGGGTCACAAAGAGTCAGACACAACTGAGCGACTGAGCATACACACATAATTTTGATAAGAGACTGAGATTTTGTTAGAAGAGTTTACAGATAGATGTGTAAGATATATGTGTGGCTGTGCAGAGGGGAGGTGTGTGGGGGGGTGTGAAGAATGGAGGCAAATGGTAGAATAAGGTCTCCCACTCAGCTTTACATGGACTGTTACCAGTTAGTTCCAGGGACCAACTGCTCATTACATCTGTTATGAAATTAAGCTTTCCTATTATAGCAACTTTCCCCTGAATTTTCCTGGTTCCAATCCTGAGGATTGCTGAATACCCAGATCTACATCATATCTCAATTTAACTTCCTAAATGAATATCCACCAATTGTATCCTTTTTTAAAAACAGTGAGATTCATTAAAGGAAAGAAAATTGTTGATGTGAACAAATCATTACAGGGACTCCCCTGGTGATCCAGTGGCTAAGATTCTGTGCTTCCACTCCAAGGGGCGTGGATTTGACCCCCAGTTGGGGAACTAAGATCACACATGCCCTGTGGTGTGGCCAAGAAAAAGAATAAAACAATCTATTGTAACTAAAAGATGTGTTGAATGTGTCTGAGAATCCTAAGAAAAAGAAAAGGAACAAAAATGTTATCCTGGTGTCTAAAGCAACAATTCTTTGCTCTTATTGGAGGGTGGAGGATTTCCAGCTTTGGAGATTCCCCATGTAATAAACTTGCCAGCTACAGCAGCATAACTAAGATTCTTAACCTCTGTCTCATATTCCCCCATGTGAATGGGATAATGAGGCGCCTCCTTGCACGCTGCTATAAAGAAGTGAAAAAATAAACACAAAATAATTAGCACACAGTAAATGCCTACTGAATACTGTTATTTTATATATTAAAAGAGTACCAAATTTGCTTTTGACCAATTTTTTGGTGTGTGTATACAGACAGCATTTTTTATTGGCGTATAGTTGCTTACAACATTCTGCTAGTTTCTGCTGTGCAACAGAGTAAATCAGCTATGCGTATACATACGTCCCCTCCCTTTCGGACCTCCCTCCCACTCCAGCCCCATCTCACCCCTCAAGGTCCTTAGCGTGGAGCTGAGCTCCCTGTGCTATACAGCAGGCTCCCGCTAGCTAGCAGTTTTACACATGGTAGTCTGTGTACGTCAATCCCAATCTCCCAATTTGCCCCAATCTCCCAATTTGCCCCACGCTCCTCTCCCCCAATCAGGCCGACATGTCTGTTCTCTACATCTGTGTCCCTATCCTGCCCTGCAAATAAGTTCGTCTGTAACATTTTTCTAGATTCCACATATATGCAAATATGTGGTACATATACACAATGGAATATTAGCCATTAAGAGGAATAAAGTTGGGTCATTTGTAGAGAAGTGGATGTTCCTAGAAACCATCATAGGGAATGAAGTCAGAAACAGAAAACAAATATAGATAGCACTTGAACCACGGGAATTTCTGATTAACCTTAGGAAACAGCAGGGTTTCATACAGTGTACGTCCAATAAGTTAGGAAGTCAGATTTCTCAGTGCTCTGCTCATCTCTCAAAAGTACTGTGGGGGGAAATATTAAATTATAGAGTACTTGCTGAGATTCTTCAAGCTCAAAACTCTAAGAAAATTCAAGGTATTAATATTATTAAAGGAGACTCTTTGGGCCTCAGTCTACTAGTCTGTCAAATAAGTATTCAAGGAATACCTTTTATTCAAGACAAATGTAGTTGAAAGCGGATACTCACTTCCCAGAAAAGAAGTGTTAGTAGCTCAGTCATGTGCGTCGCTCAGTCTTTGGGACCCTATGGACCACAGCCTGCCAGGCTTCTCTGTCCATGGAATTCTCCGGGCAAGAATACCAGAGTGGATAGCCTTTCCCTTCTCCAGGAGATCTTCCTGACCCACGGATCGAACCAGGTCTCTGCATTGCAGGCAGATTCTTTACTGTCTGAGCCACCCAGGAAGCCCATTCATTTCTAAAGAGCTAAACAAACAGAAAGTCCCTGACGGTTCCCACCAGCGCTGCATCCCTCTGGCCCACCCACCGGGAGTGCAAGGGAGGTGGCAGCTTATCTTTCATAGACAGAGAGCTGAGCCAAGCATCTCCCTTCCTCGGGTGCCCACTAACCTACAGGAGGCACGGGGTTAGGCAAGCCCAACGCTGAGCATGTGGAAAAAGGGAAAGCTGCAAGGTTGGCAGCAAGAGGGAAAGAGGGATTAGGCCAGGCAGGGAGAGAGAGAGACGGCAGCCCCACATGAGCCAAAAATTCCATGCCTGGCTATTCCGAGGCATGAAAGGGACATTCACTTGGCACTGCTTACACCAAGGCCTGACACTTTGGTCCCAACAGTAGTGGCTGGCAGGCAATGTCACCACATCATGGCTCAAACCCACCAATAAAGGGTTGGGTAAGAGTGCCAATATGGAATATGAGCAAGCTCAAGCTAAAGGAAAGGCAAATATATAAAAGTTGAAGACCACCCATAACAGTCTGACATAGCTACTTCTCAAGGCTACCGTGAAAAGAGAAGTGAATTATACATGAAACCCCTTTGGGAAAAAACCATTTAAAGGCCTATAAAATTTGCAAAAGACAAGCCAAATGTTCACCATCAGACTAGGAAGAGGAATGAAACCCAATAACATACTAGAGAACTTGGAGAACATTTTTCTAAACTGTTATATTTAGGGCCACGTTGAATTTAATGACCCAGTAAAAGAAAGTCACCAAGACTAGAACTGTCATTAGCACCTTCTCTCCCATTCACTGCAACCTCTCTGGGAAGTGCTCCCCCAAAAGACAGTCCTTGGGTGGACTCATGTTTTTCCTAAATGCCATCCCCAATGACTGTTCTAATTCCGAAACAGCAGAGCGGTCATTTATGCCTGGCAGTTCCTATCCTTGTCTTCCATCCTTCTATTTCTCTTCCAATCTCTTTCATTGTTCTTGTAAGATAAGGGGAAATTACCACACAATTTTAACTACTAAACATTCTCTCGCAAGTTTTACACCCAACTGCCTGGTTTCAGGAATAATTCTATAAAAAATATTATCACTGTAGCAAAGATGAGCTCTTTAGTTCACCTCTTTTTCTCAATGCTAAAGAATTCTCCTTATTTTCTCCAAGTTTACTGCGTAGGTTAAGTACCAGTGACCGAGCACAGTTACTCTATAACATGATCCTGAAAGTGTCTGAAACTCTTAAACAGCAAGTGTGAAAAAGCTATAAAACTGAAGCAGTGACAGACTCCAATAACAAAGGAGCTAAGGGGAAAGTGTAGGGAAAGAATAGCGCATCTATAGTGTATTCTGAATATTTTCAAAGCCTGTATCAGTTATGCAATAATTTGTTGATTTCCATTTTTACTGTTTTCTTCTAGGGGAGGATTTAATGCAATATCTGTATATATTCTGTGGGGAGCTGAAGTCCAGAGCTTCAAAAATCGAAGCATCTTTCCCCTCTATAGTTCCAAGGATTCCTAGAACTTGTAAGTAAAATTCCAGATAGCCCTAAACCCCATTTTATTTGTTCTACTGAGGTATAATTGATACATATATCAGTTTCAGGTGTACAACATAATGATTTGATATTTGTATATATAGCAAAATGACCACCACAATAAGTCCAGTTAACATCAATCACCATACACAGTTACATTTTTTCCTTGTTATGAGAGCACTTGCGATCTCCTCACTTAGCAACTTTCAAACATGCAATATGAAAGTATTAACTATAGTCACCATGCTGGACATCACATCCCCGTGACTTCTTTATTTTATAACTTGAATATTTTACCTTCTGGTCTCCTTCACTTATTTCACCCACTCCTCCAACCCAATTTTAAACTAACAATAGTGCAAATAAGTAAATAAATAATGCTTTTTAAAAAGAAAAAACAATAGTGCATGCAGGCAGATAGTATGTTGCCTGCAAAGTGAGGGCTGCTGAAAAGTAGAAGTAGCAACCAAAGTGTTCCCTGATTTCGAAAGTAATCAACCGAAACACATACATCTGTTGGGGGTAAAACTGAGAAAATGTTTTAAACCAGGATGCAGCAATAAATTATGTGAATGTATATGTTTATACTACTTTGATAAAGGCACCATCTAAGACACGGAGTCGGACATGACTGAAGTGACTTAGCAGCAGCAAGAGTCTGCTATGCCAACAGAAATTTGCTGTATGACTCAGGGAACTCAAACAGGGGCTCTGTAACAACCTAGAGGGGTGGGAAAGAGTGGGAGGTAGGAGGAAGATTCATGAGGGAGGGGACATATGAATAAATATAGCTAATTCATGATGATGTATGTCAAAAACCAAACCACTGTTGTGAAGCAACTATCCTTCAATTAACAATAAATGTATAAAAGAGTCTATGTTGAGAAAGAGAAATAAAACTAAGGGCTGCAGAAGCAAAGATCAGCTTAACTGCCCATGGACTATATAAGTTGATATATCTTAGTTACTAAGATCCTGGGTACAAGCAGGGTTATATATCTTTTCTGTCTACAGTTTTTTGTTTTAAAAGAAAAGACTCCATTGCTGCGTCAGCTACACTTCACTTGGAAAGCTATTGACTTTTCTTTTCTGTTGCCTTAATTTTCTTCTGCAGGAGCACAGAGGGATGCAAGTCCAGGTGGGCACTGTGCCTTCCACTGATTATGCTGTGGAACACAGCAGGGAAACCTCTTATCTCAAGCTGAGGTTGCCTGTTTAAGAATCTTTCTCTTTTTAGAAGTATAAGGTAGTAAACACAGCTGTACAAAAAGGTTTTGAATTTTCTTGCTGTTTGTTTTAACCTATAAAAAATGATATAAATAAGGCAGAGTGCAAAAATGTCTATAAATTTATATTACCTGCCTGCATGCATACATTTGTGTGCCAAGTTTTACCCAGCTCAGTGTTTGAATACTCTGAACGGATTTGACTTTAGAAGTGATTTTTTTTTTACATCTTTGCATACAATGTTGTCAGATCATAAAAATACAGTGGCTTAGGATCAATGAACTTTAAAATTCTAAATTGATCTTGGAATTAGAACGTTATTAAAAATGACTTAAGCTTCACTCTTGCTATTTCCTTGCCAGAGTTGGATCACTGCTCTGAATCCCTGTCTGCCAATTACTTTTCTTTTAACTCCACAAAGGGTAATTTTTAAATGGGAATATTTATATATCTTTAAGAAGAATAAAGGTTTTGTAAATAGTATCATGGCCAAACCTTTTCAAGAAGATGAAATCTGAGTTTAGAAGGAAGAATATAACTCAATTTCAGTTTGTAAAGACATATAATAATATAATCCCATTTACTTCCTACTTAGATGAACTTGAAGTGTTTTCAGCTGTGGTATATTAAATTCATCTCATAGAGAATAGATTTGAGTGGATACTTAAGGCCTTTTCCTAAACAGTTATGTTTAAGTTAAATGAATAAACACATTTTAATGTCTTAATTATAAAAACAAAATGTGCAGAAGTCTATGATCTGCACTACCATTTGGAAAAAAAACAAAAAATATCTTATTAGGTTGGAATTAAGTGGAAAATAGTTTCCCCTCTGGGGATTCTTAATTTATTCAGAATACTTATATAATTGCCTGCTAGTGAATCCTTTGAGATGACTTTGTTGGAGATACCCTTTAACTCCAAACACACTTTTCTTGAGGGCAGGGGGGCACCATAATTAATTTAAGCATGGGAGGAATCTTTTTACCTGTCCTTCCCATTACTTCATCACACCCCCATTCCCTCACCTCTTTCCCTGGGTAAGCTCACTGTCCATTCAGACAGGCCAAGCATTTTGGCTTCAGCCTAGTTAGTTCAGCCTCATGAGTGCATGGGAACAACCTTAAACCTAGATGGGGGATTAGATAGTTTTGTTAACTCAGAAAAGGAACCACCTCTGAATGTCAGTTCCAAGCCAGTGTGCCTGGCTCTCTATGCTGCTGCTGCTGCTAAGTCACTTCAGTCGTGTCCGACTCTGTGTGACCCCATAGACGGAAGCCCACCAGGCTCCCCCGTCCCTGGGATTCTCCAGGCAAGAACACTGGAGTGGGTTGCCATTTCCTTCTCCAATGTGTGAAAGTGAAAAGTGAAAGTGAAGTTGCTCAGTTGTGTCCGACCCTTAGCGACCCCACGGACTGCAGCCTACCAGGCTCCTCCATCCATGGGATTTTCTAGGCAAGAATACTGGAGTGGCTTGCCATTGCCTTCTCCGTGGCTCTCTATAGAGAGACCCAAAAGCCATTCAGCTGAGTTGCCTAAACCAATGGCCAACAACCTTTGATACTTTTTAAAGCCTTCACCACTTTTTCAATCATCACTATCTTTTCATTGCCTCAAATTCATGGAAATGTGACTTTTCTAGACAAACATCAAATTTAATATTTGGGGGCTCTAAAGTTATTTTTTAAATTTATTGCTATTTATTTATTTGGCTGTATTGGGTCTTAGTTGCAGCATGTAGGATCTAGCTCCCTGACCAGGACTGCACCCCAGTCCCCTCCACTGGGAGCGTGGAGTCTCAGCCGCTGAACCACCAAGAAAGTTAAGTCCCTTACCTTAAGTTATTAAATGATCTCTGTGCCCTACCTCAAAGAAAAGTGACGCGCCATTGTAAATAAAATGATTACTCAAATCTATCTGTGAGAGTTGGACTGTGAAGAAAGCTGAGTGCCAAAGAATTGATGATTTTGAACTGTGGTGCTGGAGAAGATTCTAGCGAGTCCCTTGGACTGCAAGGAGAGTCAACCAGTCCATCCTAAAGGAGACCAGTCCTGGGTGTTCATTGGAAGGACTGATGCTGAGGCTGAAACTCCAATACTTTGGCCACCTCATGCGAAGAGTTGACTCATTGAAAAAGACCCTGATGCTGGGAGGGATTGGAGGTAGGAGGAAAAGGGGACGACAGAGGATGAGATGGCTGGATGGCATCACCGATTCGATGCACATGAGTTTGGCTGAACTCCAGGAGTTGGTGATGGACAGGGAGGCCTGGCATGCTGCGATTCATGGGGTCGCAAAGAGTCAGACATGACTGAGCGACTGAACTGAACTGACTGATCTCCACGAAGTATAAGATATATGTAACCAGCTGTGTTTCTGAGATTCCTGGAATGAAAAGTGCTCTACATGGATCATGATCATTAAAGACATAGGAACAGTGAACTGCTCTCAGAGCAATTTTCATTGGACAGATGAAGAAAAGTAACAGATCAAGCACTGCAAATAAAAACTGAAATAAACCTCAACCCAACAAAAGGACTTTTAAAAGACAGGTAGCCCACTGATTCAAAAATAATTCTAAAAAGATTCTAAAATAAAGAAGCCTTGTTTATATCAAGTTTTCACATATAATGCTAGTATCATGCTATGCAGGCTTCCCCAGTGGCTCGGCGGCCTGCAATACAAAAGGGGCAGGAGACCCAGGTTCAATCCCTGGGTTGGGAAGATCCCCTGGGGGAGGGCCTGGCAACCCACTCCAATATTCATGCCTGGAGAATTCCATGGACAGTGGAGCCTGGCAGGCGATAGTCCATGGGCTTGTCACATTCGGATACAACTGAAGTGACTGAACAGGTACACATGCACATCATGCTATGGGGGTCCTTTATCTACTGAATTCTGTGCATCCAATTGATGAGTACAATGTCTTAATAGCTTACATACTAAAAAGATCTTAAGTTATAAATATTTTCAGGTGCAGTAATTTGTCTGAGCTTCAAGCCCAAAGGAAAGGATGTTCTACTTTTGGTACACCTAACAGTAAGTAGACTTCTAGAGGGGCCAGAGGGAGAAAACTAAGTTAACCCTGCTATCAAAATGATCTTCTTCTAGGCCTTTCCAAGGCCCTCTCCCTGCAAACTCAGAGTGGCACCATCTTTCCAGGTCAAGGAAGTAGTGAATCACCCACAGCATCAAGCGCCCCATTAGAGGGGAGCCTGCTTCTTCAGAACTATCTCCAAAACCAGGCTCAGCCTCAGCTGCTTCCAGTCATCCCAGAGCATGTTACTGTTGTTTAGCCGCTTAGTCGTGCGACTCTTTGAGACCCGGTAGACTGTCCTCCACCAGGCTCCTCTGTCCATAGGATTTCCCAGACCAGAAGAGTGAAGAAGATTGCCATTCCCTTCGCCAGGGAATCTTCCCATCCAAGGGATCGAACCCGTGTCTTCCGCACTGCAGGTGGATTCTTTACAGCTGCGCCGCCAGGAAAGTCAAACTCCCCAAAACTGCTGGGTTTCATGCTGAAACCCAGAAAAAAAGTGATCTCGTTGGAGGCGAGGGGAAGAGGAAGAGTTTGAATGTATAAGGACCAACAGGAGAGGAACGAAGGGCCGAACGAGTGGAAACAAAGATCTGCTGAAATGGATCGAAGGAAAGCCACTGGCGGCCGACTGGAACCCCAGGAGAAACCAGCGTCGTCTAGACAGGGACGCCGAGTCTGGGAAGCGTTTGCCATTTGCACGCTGTTCCTCGCGGACACTGGGTGGCGCTCGTGGTAAAGACTTGCTCTTGTCTTAGGGTCCGATTCCCCTCCACCCGCTCCCGCCCTTTGCAAATTTCGGCTACTAGGAGATGAAATTACTCACATTCTTCCTACGTGCCACCGCGGGGAGAGCATTTCTGGAGAAGTTGGAAGCCGCGGGGCTGTTTCTCCACGGCTGGGCCGATCAGTGGGTTTATAAAGAGGTGACAGCGTCCAGCCCGCTGGTCTCCAACCTCTGGGCCTTTGTGTCAGAACCACCACAGTACCAGCAAAAGTTGCTACCCTATCAGCCAGGATGCCCAAAGCCAGTGTGCCGGGAGGGTGGGTCTGAAGCGGCAACCAGGCGGGGGTGGGCTGGTGGGCAGCGTGGGCGCAGGCAGCGGTGCGCAGAGTCACAGAGACAATAGGGGAAATGAAATGGGACCATGTCGTGGCCCCGTTTAAGTTAGCGCTCCCTCTCCCTCCTGCTTTCTTTAAGGAAAAGAAGGGGAGTGGGGTCAACCTAGAAAAGAACAGGACAAAGCAAGCAAGTCGATGCTCTGGACTCTCAGAGACACAACCCAGATTTGGAGGCCGGCAGAGGCCTTTGCCTTTGCAAAAGTGTCTTTCTGTCTGGCATGAAGTCCAACACTTTAGGAACTGAAACAAAGAATTAAATCCTTCCCTTCCATTGCCCCACTCCTTTTTGTCTTGTGTAAAAACTGTGGGAGAGAATGTCCTTTTTTTTTTTTTTTTGGTCTGAGGTGAAATTTAGCAAGGTTTAGGGTAACTTGATATTGTAACATTGTGTTGTCAACTGGATTTTGAACTTCTAAATTTTGACCAAATTCTGCAGCTTCCAATCCATCCAAGTGGGAATCAGCCTTCTCAGCAAGGTCTAAGGACATTGCTAGGAACACTTGATTTAGCATAACCCTATTGCCCGTATTTCCCTCCACATAATAACTATTCAATCTGTAATAAATAAAAAGTACCAGGGCAGGGCTGCAGTGGTAGACGGGAGGGGGGTGCTGTGGAAGGGCGCCTGCTCCCCGAGTCACTCGCCTTTGCCAGGAGGCGCTTTGAACCATCCCTGGCATTGCTTTGGGGAAGCGACTCGTGTAATTAAATGGCAGGATGTGTGTAAGGTGACTCAGTGGGCACCAACAACTTCTCCAGAGCACAGGCCAGGACTGCAAGCCTGCTGCTGTTGCCAGTATTCCTCCAAAGCCCTGTGGTCCTCCTCAGCCTAAAGCCAGGGGGTGGACAGCCAGGCTGACACCCACAGCATGGGGTGAGGATGGGCAGCCAGCTTTACCTCTCTTCATGGGGCATCTGTCTAAGGGAAGTCCAGGGTGCGGGGACTCGGGCTGGGCCAGGGCACTGGGCACTGTGGACCTGGTGGCACACACCTCGCCTTCCTTGTCCCCCCACCACCACCAGCTGAAGCTGCCCCCAAAGGGCCCAGCGAACACAGCTGTGGTTTTACGATGCCCAGACGGCAGAGGCAGGGAGCTGGTGCAGGCGTGGTTGCTCCTCAGCTTTGGAGTTTCAGAGCCAGACTGGCACCCGGCTAGCATCTGGCTGGCACCCGGGCACCGAGTTCCACACCCGCCCCCATCACTTGGCTCTCCTGCTAGCATGTTTTGAGCCAAAATATTTCCCCAGTTAAACTGGGACTAGACATAATTAATGGAGGTGTTTTCTTCTTCAATTGGGGGGGGGCAGGGAGGAAGCACTAACAAGAGGCCATCCACCCTGGAAGTGGTGTGAAGCTCCCAGGCTCCCAGTCTCCCAAGCCCTGGAGGAAGATGCGGGGAGGGCCCAAATCAGGATCCAGCTCCTGTAGTGGCCTATTCGAGGGGAGAGGCAGTGGGGAGCAGTAAACTAACTAATATGAAATTTCTAATCTCCCAGCTAGATCACCGCTAGAGCAAGAATGACATGTCATGAAAAGCAAACTCTGCATCCCAAACACCAAGGCTCTGTTTCCTGAGCCTTTTCTCTCTTTGCGTATGAGCTAAGATGTTTTCCAGGCAGGAAATAAAGGGACTGAGGGTACAGGAATCCAGACCTGGGGAAGGAAAAAGCAGGCCCTTGGTTCTACCTCCGTGGAGCCAGGAGAGGGAAATCCATGAACTTCACCCAACTTCCCTAAAGAGCTTTTATCTCTACTTCCCAGTGTTCTGGGGGTTCCCATTAAGTCCCTGAGGATAGGTCATAAGTAGACCGTTCACTTTTGCAGGAGTCTTTGGCCACTGAACACAGGATTATAGATCCTCTATTCAAATAGCATCCAAATAGCCTAGACTATTGAACAAAATGTGGGGCTGCCCGCTCCTTTTGGGGACCAGCAATTTGGGAGTCATTAAGATATGTGTGCCTAAGGCAGTGATTTTTCAAAGTCACCGTAGGCATGGGGGTTGCACGAACTCTTTCTGCCATTTATTGTGCATTCTTGACTCACCCTCTCAGAAATAAAACTCATCTCCGGCAAAGGAAATGCTTGCTCCAGATTTGTCTATCTTTCCCCAAATCGCAAATTTTCAACACATGTAAATTACAACTTAGCTCCCAGTACCCCACTCCAAATACTGTTCTCATCAGTTTCTTTTTGCCTGTGCCCCCATCCCCACTCCCCCCACTTCACTTCACTTCACTTCAGTGTTCCGTTCCACACTCGCCCCCGGTGCAGCTGAGAAGCACGGAGAGACAGTGGTCGACCTCATCCAAAACATGTGCACTTTCTGAGGCTGCTCATTGGAACACATTGTCTCCAGACAGTACAGAGCTGGTGCTGGGGCTTCTGCGTCGTCTCTAGAATTCACTGAAAACAGATTGCCTGAGACACCCCTCCTTCCCCCAACAAGCAACAACTCTGTCTCTCTCTGTCTTCCCCCCACCCCTTCATTTCTCTCTCTCTCTCTTTTTTTTTTTTTTTTTAAGCAATGCTTTGTTGTGCTAAAACTAGTTGGACGAGTTAGGGTGTTGCTGCTGCTCCGGAGGCCCTGGCCAATGGAACCCGATCCACCCCGCTGTGCGTAAGCGCGCAATTAAGGATTTAACCAAGGCTGTGCTGCGCTTCAGCCAGCAGTCAGCCAGCCGGAGACAGAGCCTCCGCGACTCCCAGCCTCCTCCTCGCCGCCGCCTCTCCTCCTCCTCCTCTTCCTCCTCCTCCCTCGCTCCTACAGCCATGTCAGCTTAGACCAGAGCAGCCCCACAGCCAATTCGCGCCGCCGCCGCCAGCGAGCGATGACAGGAGTGTTTGACAGAAGGGTCCCCAGCATCCGATCCGGCGATTTCCAAGCCCCGTTCCAGACGGCCGCAGCTATGCACCATCCGTCTCAGGAATCGCCAACTTTGCCCGAGTCGTCGGCTACCGATTCCGACTACTACAGCGCCCCGGGGGGAGCCCCGCACGGCTACTGCTCTCCTACCTCGGCTTCCTATGGCAAGGCGCTCAACCCTTACCAGTACCAGTACCACGGCGTGAACGGCTCCGCCGGCAGCTACCCCGCCAAAGCTTACGCCGACTACAGCTACGCCAGCCCCTACCACCAGTACGGCGGCGCCTACAACCGCGTTCCGAGCGCCACCAGCCAGCCAGGTACCGGGGGTGGGGGTGGGAGTCAGGACGGGGGGAGGGCGATGCGGTGGGACACGGGGGAGCCGCGCCATCCACTGCAATGGGGGCGCACCCGGCGGTCAGAGTGGGGGCCGGGTTTACAGACGAGAGAGGTTCCCGGGCCGGCATTTTAGAGATCCTTAGTAGAAGCAGCCTGCGGGGAGTGTTCGGACCGGCGTCTCTTCTCTTCGGCCCCTTCAGGCGACCGCTCAGTCGCTGGATTCCCAGCTTGCCCGGTCAAGAAGCCAGCTAAGCTGGAAAAGGGGTAGGGAGAAGGCTATTTGTTGGATTTGGGGGGGGGGGTAAGGCGAGCTCGGTCGGTGGGAGTCGGGATGCATGGCTGCCTCAAAGACTCCGTGGGGAACAGTCTGGGAGCAGCTGCGAGCCAGCGTGGTGTGGGTGCCCGAAGCACACGGGGCAGGGTAGGGGCCCGCGAGCCCTAGCCGCCAGAGAAAGAGCGCGCCGAGAGCCTTGCGGTTTATCCAAGGCATTTCCAAAAACAAAAAGCCATTTAAAGGTGGAGGAGGTTTGCTGAAGGGTCACGTTATTGGAGCAATATTTTTTTTCTCCTCCATTGGGTACCTAAAATGTGTTTCTCCTTCCCATCTCCTTTTTCAAGGCGTCTCCTTTTTCATCTGCCTTGAAACTTAGTTGGAGAGTTTGAGGCTTAGTGAGTTTGGGCGGTAAGAGTGGTATGAGGTCTCCTTGGAGAGGTTTTGCTGGTCAGGTTTGATCTCTTCCCACCAGCACATTAATAAATCCTGCTAATATTAGCATCCCCTGCTCTGGCAGAATGGAGACCACAGTCCTCATTCTCCACCCTTCCTCTCCCAGGAGCTCGGCGCGCGCGCACACACACGCACACACACACACACACCCCCCAAGGAGAGGGTCTCCGCCCCCTTCAGAGATGGGCACCTTTGATAAGAAGGTACTTTTGTGAAAGGGGACTTGTGGCCCCAGGGCACGTTTGGAAAACACGCGTTCGGAGAGTCTTCCCGTTCCCCGCCCCCCCCGCCCCCCCAACCCCGTCTATACTACCAAGTCTGCTAAATTCGTCCTGATCTGCAGCCCCTTTCCTACGAAAACACCCCATCGCAGATTCTTTTTCAAATTGTAACTCTTGATAAACTTTAAAAGATTGCCGGGGTGGGTGACTGGGCGGATGGGGGCGGGGGGAGGAGAAGTGGGGTGTCTTCGTTCCTTTCAGTGGCTCTGTGCTTCGTGCATACATGAAAGAATTTTTTTTTCCTTTTGGCCAAGAACTTATTAAGTCTATTTGTAAAAGAAACCAGACACATCTGTGCCCTCGCAGATCTGCAGGGAGATTATGGGGGCTGCATAATCGACCCTCTGTCTGCGGCGGCTCGGACCGCTTGCCTCTGAATTGAAGGAGCAGTCTGCTTGTGGGTCTTTGAACTTTGGAGACCTCGGTTAGCGTCTTCCCTGCCCATGCGTCTGGCCTCTGCGGGCGCCCGAACAGACGCTGACATAAGGGGGACCACAGCCCGGGCTTCCTCGCTTGAATCCCCGGGAGAGACGGGCCCAGAACTCACCCCAGAGCCGTCGGTGAACACAGGGTGGGATTGAAAACGAATCCGGGTGAAGCAAGAACCGCTGCAAGGGGTAAATCCCGGACGCCGAGAAGGGAGTTTTGCCGTGCCAGACGCTCTGCAAAAACCCAGGAGAACCTGAATAAACAGAGAAGGGAATGAATCAGGCTACCTGGCCTTTTCCATGATGGGGGGCCGAGGGGGAGGTGTCCCGTGAAGTAAAAGTGGTGATCTGGGGAAAAGAGAGTGAAGGCTGCGTGGTAAGAATTTCAAGGACTGTATTCGCAAGTTCTCCAAAAGGGCCATTGTCTGCCAACGAGTTTCTAACCGGGTCTGCTTTGATTATTTAGAGAAAGAAGTGGCCGAGCCCGAGGTGAGGATGGTGAACGGCAAACCAAAGAAAGTTCGTAAACCCAGGACTATTTATTCCAGCTTTCAGCTGGCCGCGTTACAGAGAAGGTTTCAGAAGACTCAGTACCTCGCCCTGCCCGAACGCGCCGAGCTGGCCGCCTCGCTGGGACTGACGCAAACACAGGTAAATCCGGCCGCGGCCTGGGCCAGAGCCCCGTCTGGGCTGCAAGCCTGGCTGGACTGCGCGGTTCGGTCCCGGAGGGCTGGAGCCGACTCATCAGGGCCCGCGAGAAACTCACAGACAGACAGACACTGACCCCGCGCCCTCCCCTTTAGAAGCCAGGCCGGGTGCCGTCGCCATGAGTAGTGGGGACGGCAGTGAGACGTCGTTCATCCCCAGAAGCAGCCCCCCGCCCTTCCAGTCTACGGGGACTGAGGGGCCAGTTCCTTAGATTGGAAACAAGGGGAGGGTTGTCTCGAGGACACCCTCGCAGCTTTAAGAAACTGTCCAGTGCTCCGCACAATGCAGAGCAGTGGGGGTGAGCAGGGCCCGGCCCCCGCGCGGAGGTCTCAGGCCGCGCGCTGGGGGCCGGAAGCAGAGGGTCACGCCCTGCGCCTGCGGCCGGTCCGAGGAGGGGGGCGCTGTGGCTCGGGGAAGTCTGCCCTGGATAGTCCCCTTCACTCCCACCGCAACCCCACGGTGGCCTACGTTAGAATAAAGAATGTCCTCGACACCGAGCAGGAGTGAGAGGAAAAGGAGGCGGTCGGCCAACGGGGATACCGCTCCTTGGTCCCCCTCCTACCTCGCGCGGTCGCGCCCGGGGCGCACGGCCCTCAGGCGGTTCTTTTGGAGACGTTCCTGGCGCCGCGTTGCTCGCGTCCCGCGCCGGGTTACAAGTGCGCGCTCGCCGGCACTGACACGCGCGCCCCCTCCCCCGGCCCCAGCCAAAGACCGAAGCCTGGGGGTCCTGCCCCAGCGGCGGCCCCTCTGGGGTCCATGATCCAGGCTGTGCCCCCGGGTCCAGCCCCTTGACCATAGGCCGCCAGCTGCAGGGGGACGCCAGGGTCCGGGGGCCGAATTAAGCCTCAGGTCGCCGCCCTGGGGGAGGCGCGCGGGCAAGCACCTGAGCGTCCCGGTAACGTGTGCCTTTGTTCCCCCCCACCCAGGTGAAAATCTGGTTTCAGAACAAAAGATCCAAGATCAAGAAGATCATGAAAAACGGGGAGATGCCCCCGGAGCATAGCCCCAGCTCCAGCGACCCTATGGCGTGTAACTCGCCGCAGTCTCCAGCGGTGTGGGAGCCCCAGGGCTCGTCCCGCTCGCTCAGCCACCACCCTCATGCCCACCCTCCGACCTCCAACCAGTCCCCCGCGTCCAGCTACCTGGAGAACTCGGCTTCCTGGTACCCGAGCGCAGCCAGCTCAATCAATTCCCACCTGCCGCCGCCCGGCTCCTTACAGCACCCGCTGGCGCTGGCCTCCGGGACACTCTATTAGACTGGCCGCTTTCTCTTGCTCTCTTTTTTGGGACTACTGTGTTTTTGCTGTTTTAGAAAATCAACCGTTTTTAAAAAAAAGGAATTCATATGGGAAAGTTTGGAAAAACGGAAACAAAAAAAAATTCATGTGTAAAGCTTTTTTTTTGCATGTAAGTTATTGCATTTCAAAGGACCCCGTCCCCCCTTTTTTACAGACGAACATTTTTGCGCAACTGTGGACACTATCAATGGTGCCTTGAAATCTATGACCTCAACTTTTCAAAAGACTTTTTTCAATGTTATTTTAACCATGTAAATAAGTGTAGATAGAAGAATTAAGCTGTATATTCTGGATAAATAAAATTATTTCGACCATGAAAGCAAAATGTTTCTAAAAGATACTCCATTTGCCCCCCTTACAATGGGCTAGTGACCTTTTGTGCAGGCTATTACAGGAAGACAAACTGTAGAGATACAAGGCAAAAAGGAAAACAGAAAATGGGGATGCATGCATACAGAACTGTAGATGTGGGTATGTTGGATGCTGTACTTTATATGTCTATATACATATGTGGCCTGTTTAGAGTACTGCCATAAATATATATTTAGGTGATTTTTGGCCTAACCACAAAAACGTTTAGATAATTTTAAGTTTAACCCCAAATTGTTCAGGTAGAAAGTAATGCTGAAATCTAAATACAGCCCTCCCTCTCAATGTGTGAGTAAGAAAGAAGCAGAAATCCCTCAATAACCACTCTGAATTCTAAGCTCAAAGCAATTATGCTGGAGTCTGCCCCTCCCCACCTCCATCAGCCTCTGTGTATTGCCAGAGCAATTAGACAAATTACACTCCCTTCAAAGGGAGCTTCCAGAGATGAGAAAATGAAAAAAAGAAAATTCCCCTCCTATTGCATTTTTTTAAAAAATCTGAAATCTTTGCAGTGTGGCAAATGGTAGTGCCTTGGACTCCCTAATGTATGATTATAAATTCATCTGAGTTCTTTCATAAGAGGAAAGGATCACAGGACTTGAAAACAATGATGGACCTAAATCAGTAGGCCAAGCAGGGCATGTTGGGGTAGGGGGGGAGGCGGTGATAGGTGGGGGTGGTTGGGGGGGTTTCTTTCGGCCAGGAAAGGGAATTGTGAGATAGAGTAAAGGAAGTAAAGCATTGTGGCCCCATGTTGATTTCACTTCGTGTGAGATAATACTCCAAACATAAATTTATTTCCTTCATCATCTGTACCACTCTGGTGTTTTCAGGAAGGAGCTCTCCCTGCTTTGCTTTTACATAAAACAGTGGCAAAGCAGGTTCCAATCGGTGGGAAGCTGAATCTGTTTGCAGGGATTTCTCTTTTGTGAATCCTTCTCGGGGCGGAGAGGATGGACTTGCAGCAACCCTGGCCTCTGTCCGGTCCTCCTCCCCGCACCTCTGCACATGGACGTCAGCAGTGTGACCACAGAGCGCTACCGCTCGGGTCTAGAGTTGCGCTCTCAGGCCAGAACTCCAGGTGTCTTTCTGACTGTCCCTTAGTCCGCCTGATTCTGTTTCCTTGGGACACCAAGGGAAATCATTTGTTGGAAATTACAAGATGCATGAGTTATATTTTACAGCTAGGAAGTCAGCAGTAATAAATTTGACAAAAGAGTCTTCTTGGGGGTGGGGAGTGGAGATTAGAACGTAAAAAATTACATCCTGTCATCTGAGGATTTCTGAGAAGGTTTTTCCAGGGCTGGGAGACTAGACCTGAAAAGGCACGCTGTGCGCCCTGAGGGGAATTTACCTGTGTGTTCTTCCGCCTCTTTGGGTCTCCGTCCCCTGCTGTCTCCTTCCTTCTCTCCCCCTTGCCTTTCTAACATGCCAGTTTGGAAAGGCCTAGAGGGCGGTTCGAAGGTTTGCGTGTCTTGAAGGGACACCCCGCCGGGCTCCAAGGCGCCTCGTGGACCGTGGCCAGGGCTGTGGACCTCCCCCGCCTAGCCCACCCCCAAAGCGGTTCCCCTTTCGAAGTTGCCTCCGCCTTCGACACCCTCCAGCTCGTCTCTCTCGGAGGAAGGTCCGGGTGGTGACGCGCCTGGGGGAAAGCCGTGCGGAGCCCGCTTTGTTTTCTGCACTGGCAGAGAACAGGAGGATGAGGGGGAAAGGTAGAGGGCTCCGTTTCCTGCTTTTCATTCTTGGCTTGTAAGACTTTCCGGAGTTTCCATTACACCGAAAGCCAGCGTTTTGTATCTGGCGGATCCGGCTGGGAGAAATCCCGCGCCCGCGGTTGCCGGGTGCCAGCGTCCCCCAGCGCGGGCGCCCCTCGCCGCCCCGGGGTGCGTGCTCGAGAAGGCTGGACGGGGCGGACCCGCTGGTGGCCTGAGGGGGGCAAGAATGTGCCTGGAGCATACTCTTTACTTTTCTACGCGTGGAGAGGGCAGATATTTTTCCAGGCGTTCCCCATCATCTCCCCTTCTCCTTTCCTGGCTTTGAAAAGGGGATCCCTTCACTACCACCCCGTACTCGTCCGTCGTGGTCAAGCAGAGGCAAGGGCGAGTTCGGACTCCTCCCGGAAAGAAGAGGGAAGCTCTTCTTTACTGACCACCCCGCCACCCCCAGCCCTGACACTGCTTGTCGTTAAGGACATCGGAGCCTCGTTGCGATGCGGGCGGGCGGAGCGCTGCGCGGACAGACTTGGTTTCAGGATTCCTTCCCTTGTGCTAACCTCACTTCTTCCACTCGCAATGGCCTCTTCTCTCGCGCGGTTTTTTTTTTTTTTTAAACTTGGTCTAGGAGTCGTGGACAAAAATATTCTGGCAAACCAGTCTGCAGCGGGTTTTCCCTGGCATCGCGGGGATTCTCCCTGGGGAATTTAACTCCCTGCAGTCCTGCGCCCAAGAATATAAAAATAACAGATCCTCAGCAAAGACTAAAAATATCCGTGTGATGTTCGTCTTCCTCCCACCCTCCCTCCTTCCCTCCATTGTTTATTCCTATATCTAATGTAAACGTGTACCACTCCCCGCCGGCATGGTCCCGGAATGCCCGACCCCACTCTCCTGACCTCTGCCTGCCCCTTTCCGATCTCCACTTGCCTAGCTGTCAGTCTACTGCTCCCGAGATGTCAAGCTCACCCCCAGATTTCATTTTCTTTCCCGTGGGCTTCTTCACTGCGCCCCCGTACTCCCAAGCCCCTGTCCCCATCTGCAGACCTCCTCACAAAGCCCAGGAGGCCGAGGGCATGCTGCTGGCACGCCTGTGTGACTCTTTGGTGCCCTGTCCTCCTCCCGGGCCCTCCTGTAAAAGATGAGATAAATTGGCCTTTGTTTGAGGCTCGTGTTGGGCTAGGCGGATTTCTGCCCTTCCCCCCCCCCCTTTTTCCTGGCGGCCACCTCCTTGTGGAACAGGGGGCGGCCGGGGGAGCTGAGAGAAGCCGCATTCCTGTGGGTGCCAGGCGGCTCCAGTGCTGAGCCACAGGGCCTGAGACACACACACATACAGGAACCCGCAGACCTCGTTGCCCTTGATCTCGCTCGCTCGCTCTCGCTCCCGGTGGGGCACCCACCCGAGAGCCCGTCCACCCACACTCGGATCCACCCAGGTCTCGGCCTCGGGCAGGAGCGTGTTGACCTGCACACCAACACACGCACACACCCCCTTCCGACGACACGCAGGCCAGGCCAGGCTCTCCCCGCCCCTGCCAATCCTCTCTCTCCCGCCCCTTATCCCACAATCCCAGACGCGCCGGCTGGCCTCCTTTGGCTTCTTTGATCCCACCGGACGCCCCACGGCTCGCGGCGTCCTGGCCGCGCCGTCCTGGGAGTCGCCCACAGCGCGCCAGGCCGGGCGGCGCTCGCCTCCTCGCAGCGCGCCCTGCAGCTTCCTCCGGCCTTGACACTGTTCGGTCTCTGGAGCTCTCCAGACCGAAGCGCGAGGGCCGTCTCCTGGAACACTGCCCCTTGCCCCTCTCCTGCCCCCTCCCCAGCGCTTCTTTTATTCGAAGAGAGGGACCTTTAGGGCTACCCAACCACCACCCCCTCCCCGCCCCATCCCGCAACCCCCGGGATGGCGCGCCTCCCTCTGGCCATTGGGATCTCTCCAACCCGGAGCGCTCCAGCCCTCCCCCGAGGCACGCCCTGAGGGCAGACGCCCTCCGGCACCTCTGGGAAGCGCGCCACGCCGGCGGATCCGCCTGCGGTCACCCCCTCCTCCGCCCAGAAGCACCCCCCTCCCACAGCAGCTGGGCGGAGGCTTCAGCCTCCCGGGAGGTTGGGGAGGGGGCGCAGCGGCTTGCTCCCGCCCTCCGCGCTCTCCCAGGTTGCCTGCGAGTGTTGCACACTGTACGTGGTTTTTTCAGAGTCACAGCGAACTCTGGGCCTCGCAAACAGCCCCAATAGCGGTAGCACATGTGGGATTGGCTAAATATTTTTCTACGCAGTCCGGTCTCCCACCCCCGCCCCATCCGTTTTCGTTTGCATCTGACAAGCTTTAGGTTCCCCGGTGGTACAGGGCAGAAAGTACACGCAGTGTCGACTGCGGAGGGGCGGGGGAGACTTCCCTTTCAATCATCCAGGGTTGTCGGCTGTAATGTAATAACCTGTTTTATAGGTCGAGCTCTAACCGTAAAGATAGGAACCGAGGGAATTTACATGAGTCTCTTTAAAAGAGAAGAGAGTCCTGATTTGCCGCAATTAAGTGTCTTTGCTCTTTTGTTCGCTGGGACTTTGTATTTTCTTCTGCTTTACGGGGACCCGAAGGAGGTATTATTGAGTCTGTTCCACATCCTAAACCAAGATTTATATAAAATGGTGAAATACCACACATTACGACCTTTCGCCACAGGAAGGGGGAAAAAGTGGCTTCATAACATCGTTCTACACACACACACACCCTCTAAGTTTCAGTAAGGATTCTCTGTAAAACCACCACCACGCACAGTCTAGTGTGTGTGTATATATATATATATTTTTTTTTTTTAAGAAGTAGGTGAAGGTGAAAGGCGGTAAACAGTACAAGCTATTATTTATTTTAAAGTTTTGTTTTTTTTTTTTCTTCTTGCAAAGGCGAGAAGACAGAAATCTGCCCCTGGAAGCTCGTTGTCATTCAAGGACTGTTTCTGCCGTTTGCCATTTGCAAGGCGGGAGAAGAGGGCGGGGCAAGAGGCAGGATATGGACTCAACTTTCATCTGTAAGCAGGGGTCACTAAACCGGGGACATTGCATTATTGCCCTTAAATTCACAGGAGCTAAGGAAGCCTGCTTGCCACCCCGCAGGGTGGCCCTGGCTGGGGAGCTCCAGGGTTTGCTAGGTGGTGGGAGGGGAATCATCCATCACACATTATCCTAGAGGCTGGAAAAGATGCTCAGGAAATTCTCAGTTCTCATGGTGGGAAAAATGAGCTACTGGGAGTGTACCGGATTTAGATCTCCCTGACCAAGACATCCCCACCAGGAACCAGAGCTGGAATCCAGAAATTTCAGCCTGGGCAGGGTTTACCTTCCAGAAGGCAGCAGCTGGAACCCAGAGTCTGCTTTCACTATGGAACCGGCACAGTGCTCCAGTGTCTCTCCAGACTCTCTTGCTATAATTCTCTAACTTCTTCTCTCCTCTGTCCCTCCAGTTTAAGGAGACTGACCTTGCTCTTTAACAACCATATCTGGGGGAAGGGACAGTTCTTTATCAAAAACACCAGACTTTCTGGAATACAGAAAGAAGTACCTCAGTGACTGGTAGCAAAAGAAGCAGCTGGACTGGATGACGTGAGAAGGGGTGGGTTAATTAATAAAAAGTTAATGATAGGATTAAAGCCAATAGCCAGCCAAGGTGAGTAGAGCAGAGGGCTTCCCATCCGGCTTTATTTAATTAGCAGCAATTAATACATTTTCTGCTAATATCCTTTAGAACTCTCAGTGACTTGCTCTCAGTGAAAGAGAATGGAGATGAAGCTCAGGAACACTCGAAAACACCCAGGGCATTTTGCTCTGATGACAGGCGAGATTGAAAATTCATTTAAGAAAATGTTCATAAACAAGTGACAGGCACTTTCTGAGGCTGCCTTGGTGGAAACAATGATGAAACTGACAAATGTTCTTTGCTTGGGGGAGGGGCACTTTTTTTAAAAAAAGGAAGATAATGCTTTAGGAGAGAGAAAGGGGGAAAGACAGGTTTAAAAAAAAAAAAAAAGAAAAGAAAACCAGGCAGCAGCAGATGTAGAAGCCCTTGCAAACACATCAGCCCTCCACATATTGAAGATTTGGACACATAATGCTTCAGACCACTGATTTGCTATTTTCTTAATTCCCGATCTTCTTTTTCCATATGAATCAAACAGTCTTTTGTCCTTCAGGGTTTGATTTGATCGCTACTGTTCACATTTCACTTTTGTATTTTCCTCTTCCTATACCATTACTCATTGAGTGGCCTGCGAAATTACAATCGTACATTTTCAACTCAGCAACCCATTTGCAGTACAAAAATAGGGTCTAAATAATGGCTGAATTAGCCCTACTGGACAGTTTCAGATGTAACACTCTGTAATAATTATATTGCAGGCTGGATTAGGATGCTATTATCATAATCTGGACGTTTACAATTATCTGTAATTTGCAAAGATGCGCCAGGTCTTGATTACAGCAGTTTTTTTTTTTTTTTGTATCACGCTAACCATCACTAAACAGTGACAGTAATAACAGCTAATTTTGCTGGCAATATAAGAGGTGCTGGGGTGTGCAAACAATTTCACACCTGGATGTGCTCACTCAACCAAGAATATAGAGAAAGAGCTTCTGCCCTGAGACTCAGAAAAATATTCTCCTCTGCTTCTGTTCAGTATAGATTTCTAGACCCTGATCATTGCTTAAGAGAGACTCACTGGGGGTAAGTTTTTATTTCTTGCATACTACAAGACACAGCTCATATTTCTATTCTCACACAAAGCTGTATGTATTGCTGTTGTAATGTGTTATGGACTGCAACTTTGCTCTAGAGATGGTTTTCATTTCTGACCTTTTATTCCACGTTAACAGTAAAAGGGTTGTGGTTCTGGTGAGTGCAATGATTTGGGTGAGAATGGGATCCTTAAGAAGTCGATCTGTCTTTCTTGCTTTCTGTGCTGTTGATATTTGGTGCAGCTTCTGACTGTAAACTGGGACGTGCACCAGGTTTCTGTAAGGTATGAAGGGAAGTCTGCTGGAGATTCCAGGCTGAAATATACTTTGAAACATTGTTACTCAAAACTAGTCCTAGACAAATCCATAGAGGTCTTACACGTGGTGATGGTTTTAAGCTTGGGGGCGTTGAGTGTGCAGTCGGAGCTTGCTAGGGACAAATGCCCCTTTAGCATCACAGGTATGCGGACACTGGCAACGGCAGGTGTAGTCTGAATCTTTCTGACTTTAGTCCCTTTGACGCCTTTCTATATTGGGGAGAAAGTTCCCAGAATAACTGGCCTCCAAAGCCACTTTAGGGCTGCTTTACAGTCCCTTTGCCTCAAGCTGGGGGTGGGGAAGCGGGGAAGGCGTGGGATGCTGTGCGATGCTGACCCTAGAGCTGTGGCCTGAGAGGCCCCAGTGCCGAGACCTTGGGATTGGAGGCCCGATTGGCTGAGATGCAGAGTCGAGCTGTGGAGCCAGGGAACCCATTTGATTTAGGGACATGCCAAGGAAGACTCGCGGTGCAGTTCTATCTATAGATGACGCTGTTTCCTGACCCTGTAGACGCTGGAAGCAGCTAGAGACTTTACGGGTAGGAGCCTGAGAAATTTTTGTTTCCCTCACCTCAGCACAGAAACAGAAAGGCCTTGCTCCGGAGGAACGTTTGTGCTAAACTGTGTCAAAAAATAAATGAGATGCTTATTGGCACCGAGAAGAAATTTCCCCCCTCACTCTCACTCTTCGCAACTGTCGTTCCTTTTTTTTTTTTTTTTTTTTAACTTGAAAAATATTGTCAGAAGGAGGCTCTCGAACTCGAACTCTGGGAAGTTCGAACGTGGGGAGGCGTGGTAGCCACCGAGACTTCACCCACGCCCCTCCTACCAATCCCTCTCTGGGGAGTCAGTTTACTGTGGGGTCAATACCTTCCAAAGAGCGAAAATTATTAACCCTTGCTGTTCAGAGGACCCCGAGGAAGCCCATTTCCAATGCCAGTTCCTGGGAGCACCCCTTGATAGAACTTCCTGTTTAATTAAACTTTGTATTAAGAGATTGAAAGATCCACACTGGAGCATCATGGTAACATCTCCAATGTGTTAAAATGCATTTTCTGGGTTTCAGAATTCCATGCACTCTCAGTGGTTTGGCATGTGTCTGGTGATTTTTTTTTTTAAGAAAAATCAGTGTTGGTTTCGATGTATGGTAGCTTTCTCTCTAACGTAATTTGAATAATTCAGCAAAGCCCCACTACCAGCTGTACTTCTGCAGCCTCTTCCATTCTTTTCAGCATTATAATTTTGGTTAATTTTCAATTTTAGGTCCTACGTCTCTGCAATTTGTGTATGAATAACAGAATAATTTCCCTCTTTTGTTTCGCCTTTCCTGTTCCTGAATCTAAATAAAGATGGCTTTTTAGTATTAAAAGTGGAAGAAAATTACAGGTAATTATCTTTGACGGTAAAAACGCTGTAATCAGCGGGCTACATGAAAAATTACTCTAATTATGGCTGCATTTAAGAGAATGGAAAAAAACCTTCTTGTGGATAAAAACCTTAAATTGTCCCCAATGTCTGCTTCAAATTGGATGGCACTGCAGCTGGAGGCTTTGTTCAGAATTGATCCTGGGGAGCTACGAACCCAAAGTTTCACAGTAGGAAGGGGGAAAAAAGAAAAGAAAACATTTTTCCTAATGTAACAATACGAATGCTAGAAAATGACAAGACTGATCGGTTTTAAACCATTCTGAAGACTGACTGAGCGTGGAAGTTGCTCAACAAAAAAAGGAACGGGTATATTGGTAAGTAGTCTTTGCTTTGTGTCTAATTATAGTGACTGTCCTTTTGCACGACTGTATGTCGCTGTCATTATATGGAGCACTCTGAGTATCTCTATTGACTTCTGATAAATGGCTCAGTGGTTTCAAGGTTCATAATTTGAAGGATGCCCAGGTCTGTAGCCATTAATTCTCGCAGTATGGGGCTTCCTGCTTGTATGACGAAAGGACTTTTCATTTTCATTATTTCTGTGCTTTCTACAAGATCAGAAGGAAGGATGTATTTCATCCAGGATTGTGTGTGTTCCTATCTAGTTAGCTTGCAAAGGGCTGTAAACGTGAAGTAGTCATAACTGCATTTAGTTTCTGTTTTTTCCCCTCTGATTCTTTCCTTTTTTTGTTTGTTTAAAAAAAAAAAAAGCTGCTTCCAAACAAAGACAAATACAGCTGTATTATTTCGGCTGAGGAAAGGGAAAGGAGAATACTCAGTTTCAGCACTGGAAACTACTGGATGTCTAGAAGTTAACCTGGGGTTAGATCATTCTAATGATTCTTAAAAATAGATAAATGTGTAGAAATTACAATAAAATAGAATATATAAAGGAAGTTGAGAAAACATCTATGGTTAATGTTAAGTACTTAAGACAAAGGTTAGTGCTGCAAACCGATATCTTTGCAGGCACTTGATGTTTATATACAGGGTTTCCCCTATTAGGAAATAGGAATTCTTTTAAGAGTGATAGAAAATATACTGGGGGGAGGGAGAAGGGGGTGGTAAGACAGCGACACACAAAGAGAAATATACAGGACACTGTCAGCGTTTTGTGGCTTTTACTCCATATATGAAAGAAGACAAAAACATACAAAGTATATGTACAACTAAAATTCAACAATATATACAGAAATGTTTCTTGATATAAATGTCCCTATTAGCTTAGTGAATGCCACCAATTCACCTAGTAAAGATATCAAAGCAATAGAATGGTGATTTTGGTTGTTTCCTCTGTCTATCCTGATTCCAGTTCAGGGTTTGGGGGCAGGGGTGGAGGGAAAGTGGTTTGGTTTTGTTTAAATCATCATTCTTGCTCATTGCATTTTGATAAAACATGCAGCATTCCTTTCGTGGCAATGTTCTAATCTTACAGCCGATTTTTCCTTTTTCTTTAGAGAAGGGCTGTTATGTCAGGGTTTCTTTTTCTTTTCTGTTCTTTTTTTTCTTTTGTCAGTCTGGGATTGTAAATAAAAATGCAGGAGTCCAAACTGCTTCTTTTTCATCATGTAATGTCTTAAGCTCATTAAACAAGTAAAAACGCTGCCATGTTTGCACAGATTCTTCTGGTGGGGGAAAATGTCTGCTTCAAAAAGTCGTTTTGATGGATACTCCCAAAGAGAAAAGAGGCTCAGAGCCTGGATCCCAAGGGGTGAGGGGAAATCTCCTTACAGTGAGAGGCTTCAGGAGCAGTGGCCTAGAAACCAGTCTCTCTGTTTCTCCTTCTCTCTCTCTAAGATTCAAAATCAATTACTGAGGCTGCTCAAGGGAAAAGGCAGGTGGAGAAAGGAATTAAAACAGAAAAGTGGGAAGGAGGGAGGCAAAAAAAGAATGTGAGAGAGAGACTGAGGGGATGAGAGAGAAGGGAACAAGCGCCCAGACAGTCTGGCCACACATAAGAGTTCTCCCAAGCCTGCTCCTTCGGCTCGGTTTGGCAGATGCAAGCAGGTCCCGGATCCTCCTTGCCTTGTTCAGACGTCTCCCTCGGGTATCTTTTTGCCCTTGGATAACTCACATCATCTGAGGTCTCTGCATCGTGTCCTGGTGTGGAGAGGAGTACCAATGCGAGTAGCCGGGCATGTAGCTGTTGGGGGGCATACTGACGCCCTTGGCCGAGGCGGAAACGTCCCACACCGGAGGCAGCGCCGGCGAGCGCGGCGACAGGGCCGCGGAGCCCGGGAGAGGGTCGCTCTCGTGCGGGTTACTGCCTTGCTTCAGCAGTTTCTTAAACTTAGAGCGTTTGTTCTGAAACCATATCTTCACCTAGAAAGAAGCGCAGCAGCGATCATTAGGCCCGAAAAACATCGAACCGGTGCCTATAGTGGAAAAAAAAAAAAAAGACAACCCACAAAGGCAAAGCCCTCAAGACCCCGCCTTCCTCACCTCTTTCTAGCCGCTCCCCTCTCCCCGCCACTTCACCCCACCCCACCCCACCCGACCCCCGCCGATTACTTGGTATCTTGTCCGGATACCTAAAGTCATTGTAATTCCTCAGTTAGATGGAAGCCTAGGTTTGAAACAACAGCATAAGTAAGAATAAAACTAGAATAAAAGCCAAGGAGATAGCCAGGTTCAAACTCTAAAGGAGGATTTTCACACCGTGAATTTTTCAGATAAAAGCTAACTGGCTGCACTTCCTCTAATAGTCTGGATGTGCCCTGAGCAAATGACTAAGAACAGATTAAAACCCTAACGCGTTGAATATACATACATAGGCATACACTGCATATGCCACCCACTGTACTTGGAGCACCTTTCTTCCGACATAATCCTGCAGCGATGAGGGACTGTGCCGCATTCATTCCCTACTTGGTATGTTGTTTAGTCAAACTGTGGCCATGATTGTTAGGACAGGCACTAAAAGTCAAAGGGCTCCTGAATATTAAATGCAAACCAGGAGTCTAGGATGGGAGTGTATCCAAGCTAACATCCCTGATCTACTTTATGTGAAGAAGGACCTTCTATGGTACAGCTTCGTTTACCTTTAAAATTACTTAGACTTAGGAATCTGCTTTTCCAAAAGGAGTACAAGTTACTGAATAGTAGGAATCCCTTCATCTCCAGCCCCAATTATTTCCAGTGGCAACATGGCGAGAGAAAGCAGGCTGAATTGAAAAGAAAGAGCTTAAGGAGCTTCTGTGCTGAGACAGTCAGTCTCAATCCCAGCACACCATCAGTCCCCAGCCAGGGTCTCAGAAACCTGATGTCCCCTTGCTGAAGAACATCCATTCCAGATGAGGCCTACCACCCTGTGCAGTTAATCGACAGGGACAAAAACCTTAGGTATCTGCAGCCTGGCTCTATGACAAGGGTCCTAATATACCTACCTAAAACCTCTTCCTGTGAAGTCTAAAATGTTGCATACGTCTTTCAAACTAGTAAGACCAGAGAACTTCAGCAACTGTACTTAACCGAGGCTTCACCTGCTATAATTTGGGCACGTTCCTCTTTGATGTCCCGCTCGGCCATTATGCCCAAATTCTGTGATTCAGATTCCTTAGCCTGCACCAGCCAGTCAACCAGGATGATTTAACCAACTGAACTGAGGACAATTTTCAGAAAGACTCACCTCACCCATCCTAGGATGAACAGTTTTCACCTTGGTCACTTTACCAAATCCTATTGGAACCTGTGCATGTCTGGCTAACCCATCCTTTTCATTTCATAATCCTTTGAATGTCAATGAGTTGAAATCCTCATTAAGTCCCAGGACCCACAAAAGGATCCTTAAGAAACATGGGTCTTATACTGCCCTCCTGGTCTGAATATCTTTTTTTTCTTTCTCCTACTTGTTTGCTCTCTTTTGTGTTGTTCTACTGGAATTGGACTTGATTAAATAACGAGTTTGATCACCAAAGGACACTAGGCTGGGGTGGGGTCGCTGAGGGTCGGGGGAGGATGTGCAAATCCAATCCAGTATTCAATACCAGGTCATTTATTCCAAATTGTGTTGTCCCAGAAAAGTGCATAACTGGAGCAAAGGCATTTGTCATTAAGCTCCTTCCATCTTTGGTTGACTAGGCCAAGAATTCCTCCTGATGAGCTCCCTGCCCGATCTGCAAGTGAGGGTCAGCATTTCAGGGCTTCTCTGGAATTACCTGTGTTTGTGTCAGTCCTAAGGAAGCTGCCAGTTCAGCTCTCTCGGGAAGGGCCAGGTACTGAGTCTGCTGAAAGCGATGGTTTAAAGCCTGGAGCTGCAGGCTGGAATAAATGGTCCGAGGCTTCCGAATCTTTTTCCCTTTTCCATTGAACCTGATTTCCCCGTTTTCAATCACTGTGGTTTTTTGTTGATCTGCAAGCAAAGGATACAGAGTGATCACCCGTGAGGCTACTGCTGCAGTCTCCCCGAGCTTGGCCTGGCCTGTGCCGAGACTCTTCAAAGCCATGAACAGTTTCCTCGAAGCGTCCCCAAGCCATCCTGACCTCTCTGGGTTCCCAGTACCCGGGTAATCCCGGCGGCTGCAAATCTACTTTCAGACCCTGACTCTGGCTCTAATAATGTGCGGTGGTTGGGTGAAAGGAGCGCCCTGGGTCGAGGGGCAAACAGCCTCGCTCTGCCGCAGCGGAGGCGGCGCCGGCCGCTCTCCGGGGGCGCGGCGCCGCGGGGCGGCTGCTCTCTCCGCCGAGGAGCAGGGCCCCCTCGGTCTGGCTTTACAGTGCCTTCAGGTGTGCTTGAGCCACCGTAGTGATTTTGCGGCCAGTTGGCTTGATGTCACTAGCTCGAAGCCCGGTGCATCAAGATACCTCGGTGTGTTCGAAAATGAGTCTGCCGAGAGGGACCAAAACCCAAACAAAACACCACCAGAGGCTCCGATCAGCACCGGAGCGGGTTGAGCCTCACGCGGCA